>NW_019388360.1:0-3602 GCF_000671375.1 Centruroides sculpturatus
TTATAAAAACGGAAGTTCAAATTCCAAATCCATTTAAATTAGCATTTCAATTATGTATTTCATAGCAATTTCGTTATTAGTAAGAGACTTTCATTTAATATAATCAAGTCTCATCATATTTTTCAAATTTTAATTATAAATACTGTACTAAATGTTAAAAAATATTTCAATTAGCACGTGATAATAATATATAAGTTTTAGTTACTCTCAATATATTCTAGCTTTATTAATTAATTACCAAAATACCTTAGAGTTGATGTACTTTTAAATACAATTCAATAAAATAAACATATACATTGAAGTAAATTTATAATTTGTCATTTAATAAAGTCACTTTCTTTTATAAAAAATTTACTGACTAAATAAAAAATACAATTATGTTTGATTTTAATGAATTTTATAAAGCATTTAATTTCTCAACATCTTAATAAAATTGAAATAAAAATGTCTCAATGATCATTTTAGTCACTATTGTCCATATGTAAAATGATTATTGTGTTCACATTGAAATAATATTGGCAACTGAATAATAATGATTTTCCAATTAAAGTTTTAAAATAAAATATAGGAAATGTTAATAAAGAAAAATTTGTAACTATGCAATAATACAAATAATTGTAAATTAAATATATTTCAAGAATGCCTGATTTAAATATTTTGGAACTGTCTCAATTATTAAAATTATATGTTCAAATTATTAGAAAAAATAAAATATAGTTTAAAATTTGTATATCAAGTGTCATGTAAACATAATTTAAAAACATTTCTGGAGAAAAAAAATTTAATTTTAAGTGTCTTAGGTAGAATACTCCAAATGTTATCTTTGTCCATTAAATCCTTTACTATGCAGCTAAAATTTGACAGATACTTTAACCAAAATCACAAAACTTAAAAAAAATTATATGACTTATTAACGGAATAAAATACAAAACAAGATTTAACTTTATGATTTTCTACAGATGATTTGTTTTGAAAAAATAAACACTATCATATGATTTAAGAATTAAAGAAAAACAAAAAAAAAAAAAAGTTTAAAATATTTTCAATGATATGATTTAAAAGAAGTAGTTTGTACTTCATACAAAGCTTTGTGTCATAAATGAGTAGAATAATTCATTTTAATATGAATAACAACAATGATCAATCAGAATGCACTATTGTCAAATGAGGCAAAAAGGTAGTCCATATCTTACAAGTAATCAATGTTGTGCACCCTCTGCGTTGTCCAAGGATCTTCCTTTTCAAATGACAATTAAAAATGGTCATAGTAGTTTAAGGTTGATCCTTTTCTTCTTAACTGCTTTTGCTGTAGGCAACGAAGTCACTTACGTTGATGCTTGTAAAATCAAATGGAATTTCCATCTCTCCACTATGCAGCTCCATTCCTAAACCCTCGTAGTCCATGTCAGATAAAGCCAACCCGGAACTGCCAAAGATAGAAACGGTATATAATTAGGACCCCACCTCATTTTTTGTTTAGGGATTTGTTGGCTTGAAATTCATTTATTATTAAAGAGATATAGATCTATAGACGCACTGCTTCATTTTCAATAGTGCATCCTGATAAAATAACTATCTAAAATATTCTATAATTTAATTACTGTCCGACTAATTTATCTTGAATATTCTTTTAAAGTGCAAACAAGAAACTGTTTCAGACAAAAGAAAACCTTCCTTGTAAAATTACTTATTTAAATAAATTAAGACTGGTCTGATAACAGTTTTTTCTGATAAATATATTTCAAATATTTACATATTATAATCCATTTGAAGATATTTTTCTAAAGATTTATTATTGCTTTTGAATTAAACATAGTTAATATATAAAATTTTATAATATAATTAAAAAAATAAATGTATTATAAATTACAAAAATTTAATTAAATATTCTAATTACAATATCTTAAAATTAAAAATAATCTACACATAATAATAATGTTTAGATATAAAAGATAATTTAATCGGACAGTTTAAAGCCAAAATTTCTGAATTTGAAGAGTAAAAAATTTATATATATATAAACGTATATTTAAAAATAAATAATAGTGGATAAAAATTAGTAGCTTTATCACACTTTCAATGTAAAAAAATAACATTTTTAACAGATTAAGCACCATAATAGTGGGCCATAAGATATCATCCTGAGCAATGGTCTTTTTTTTTAATGAAATAGCACAAATACGATGACAATTTAATATAATTTTATTTGCATTGTTAAAAAAACGTTTTTTCTAAATTTCTAGGTATGTTGCAAAATTGCAACAAGTGGCCTGAATGATTCTTTTTTCTGATCACATTATACCATTTTGTATGTTCATCAGCTTTTGAATTCAATGAAACTTCTACCACATTAAAGGTTGCATAAATGGAATGATACAAATCCAAGAGAAATAAAATGATCACTAAAATAATACACCTATTATTTTTTGTTTTCACTAAGAAAAAGTGAAGTTTGTTTCTGGAATGTTTGTTTTTGCATTTTATATTTTTATGATATTGTACTTATTCATATTCAGTGTGCAAGAAAAACATTAGAAAAGGCAAATTTTGCTTTTTTAGTTGCAATTTGAAAAAAAATTGTAGACCTATATATTCCCATTGTTGTCAGTCAGTCTGTCTTTCCTTAATCTCAAGAACAAAGTTAGATAGATGAAAGATGAGACCAGATAAGGAAACCTAAAGGGCAGGAGACCCTGATTAACTATATACAAATTTCTGATGCAAACTGGAAATTACTTTATTTCAAATCAAAATCTTTCCCCTGAAAGGTGTTAGATAGATGACTAGCAAGACTATTCTTAAAGGAAATTGTGATGTACAGGGGCAAGCCATTACTAATTTGTGAAGGAGAGCATATATTTTAAATTAAGTAAATTAAACTTTTGTCAGTATTCTATCATAAAAAAAATTTTACTGGGCCAAGTGCAATTTCTATTCCCATAGGCCATGCTTTAATTACCTCCACTAATTTATATAGCTAGCATTTTGCTCCCAAATAAAACAGCTCAGGTTTCAATGTATAGCGTGTGTGTTGCATTTCTGCAAAACACAGCTGGGTGAAATGCTGGCACTTAATGTGTTAAATTAAATTAATTTCATTAAATAATAAAAATATTTTACAATTCAATATATTTTATATATGATTTATTAAAGCTAATTATGCATATATTCTATATAATCAATTTAAGGTAAATACATAAGAAATACAAAAATGCTAATTTTTTGAAATAGAAACTGTATAAAATCCAAAATAATATAGATTAAAAAGAATAATAGTGATAATCAAATGTCATTCCTTCTGTTGAAATCAATTATCACAAATATTTTAATAGAAACTTAACTTCTGTAAAAGTTCGTCCGATGGAGAATTATTTTTAATAAAATAAAAGACAAAACTGTCCAAAAAGGATCACCATTTATTACTTGTGTTCCAAGACTAAAACATTTTCGGCGACTGACCTTCCTTTTTAGGCTACTTGTCGCCGTAAAGTTCACAAAAAGTCCTTTTAAAAACACAAAACATCCAATTAAAATTTTATAAAATTTCTGAAAAAGGAACTGGTGACATGCAGTTGTCTTGCTTCCATCATACCTTCTTTTGG
>NW_019388360.1:4900-7134 GCF_000671375.1 Centruroides sculpturatus
ATTTATTTATTTAGATATGAACATCAATTTCATAAAGAGCAGAACTTATCTACCGTGTTATGGGGGGGTCGACTGTATATTAAAAAAAATAATAAAAATTCTAAGTAAAATGGTTGTTTATTGGTGCATTCACTGCATTTACTTAATAAAGCTCTTAAAATGTTGACATTTGATATTGTAACAAAATTAAATAGAAATACTACTATAGTTTTGTAGTCAATTTTTTTAAAACATTTACAATTATTATAATACAATAGTTTGAAGTAAGAGAACATCATAGACCATGCATTATCCTCTCCATCCCTCTTGCAGCAAAAAGAGAAAGCTGCAGTTAATAAATATGCACTATATCCACATCCAACTAGACGATAACTATCCAGAATTGCCAAATGAAATTTCAAACCAAAATTTCAAATCATTTAAGCCAAAAAGGACTAAATTACTTCAGAAAAAGTTAAAATTGGTCTCCACTGTTTAATATTAAATGATATAAAAAAAAAAGTTTTGCTCAAAATCTAATGTTTCAGCTAAAGAAAGTAAGATAAAATTTTGTTTAGCACTGAAAATTAAGCACTAAAGTATCAAAACATGCTAACTCTGCCAACATACTGTCATTTGTACTGATACCTATTGACTGTAGGTAATGTTTATTGTAGAAGTGCCATATTAAGAAATCACACTTTGATTTCAAAAACAAGTGACAAATTAAAATTAATTAAAAATTTAGGTTACTGTATCATCATCATTATTGTAGAAAAACAAGAACACTACGTATTATACAAGTACTGTACAGAGATTAATCACAGCAGAGAATATCATTCATTCAGGAGAACATTTACATATGAGCAGAAATCTATATTTATCATTATAAGAATAAATCGCTGTACCAAGATTTGACTGTATTGAAAGATTTATATAATTATTTTTTACATGAACATAATTATCAACATATGCCCTAATACAATATTTTAGATAATTAAGATATTTTATTAAAAATGAAATCTTAAAATGATTTTTTTAAATTAGGTATTATTAATTTAAAAAGTTGTTATTGGTAAAGTACAGATAAATTTTGAAATTTATTTAACTATGATAGCTCACAAAAATAAAATTAACCAAGCAGCCATGTATATATAATTTTATTATTAAAAATCTGTTTTTTTTTTTAAATACACACCAGATCGTTGCTTCTAATTAAAAGAAAAGAGAAAGAAGAAATAAAAGAAAAATAAGTATGTAGTGTCAAGATTAAATAAAAGATTTTAAAAAATTCTAAATTTTTAATGCTAGCAAGTTTATTGGTTATTTAATTATTTCATAATAAATTTATTATCTGACAATATAAATTTGTTCAGTTTTCTATAAGTAGCATCTAAATGGCATATCTTCATTTTGGAAAAGTCAAGTAATTATAATACTTCTCACAATAAAAATAAATGCAAAATTACTGTTATTTTATGATTCCAAGTTTAAATTTATACATAATAATATGTCTAAATATCAAGCTAAGGGATTAAAAACATTAATGCCAGAAGAAATTATATGTTTAAAATTTGGAATTATCTTAACTATAATTTACATCAAAATTTTATTTAAATAGAAATTTTAAAATGTTATGTTTTGTATACTCTCTATGATTATATAGTAATTCCAAATTCATGGAAGTTAACTAACAAAAATAAGAAAACATTCAAGACTTCAAAATAACTGTGTAGCTATATATTTCTCATTTAGATAAATTTTCTACATATTATTCTAATAAAACTTCTAATATCATCAATAATATCAAAAGTCTATCTCAAGTAAGAGTAAAAATTGCCTTTATTATTATTTATAAGAATATTAATTTGAATACATAAGATGAGTTTAATTAAACACAGAAAATTCACAAAACTAACATATAATTTAAAATGGCAATAAACATTTAGTTCTAATCCAAAGTAAAAACTAACTTGTAAAATTTAAGAATGAAGTTTGAATTTAGTCATATAAATAAGTGGATATTTGAGATTACATGCTAGATCATCTTTCTTGTTAGATAAAGATGGGAAAAGCATATATTAAATGGTTATTCATCATTCCTGTGATCCACAATTTTCTAATTCAATTGTGTGGTGAGGTATGTATTTAGTAAATTTAACATGGAAACATAATATATAACCTTAATACAATCCTTAAGCTTATTCTCTTAAGCATGAATTTTTTTAAGTAAATGCAACAAAATAGTTTTGTAT
>NW_019388361.1:0-831 GCF_000671375.1 Centruroides sculpturatus
AGTAATCATATTTAAATATATCAATATGAGTAATACTCTACAATATATAAATGGATCTAAATTTGATTACGAGCTACAATTCAGTAACTTTCATTTAACCATGATGATTGCACGCGCTACTCTACTAGTTATCATCGTGCAGGTGATGATTTATTATGGAACAGGCGCTGAATCTCGCAAACTTCAACAATCGAAAACGCAATTTTCTGCTGTGAATAAACTTAATGAACCAAAATATCTTCCACATTTTTCAGAAAATGTTCTTGACGTTTCTGGTAAGTAAATGTGAATAAATGATTGTTCATTACTCAATTTAATTGTCTTAATTATTATAACGTTTATTTTTAGATTCATCGAATGCTACTGAAAAATTAAACTCAGTCTCATCTAGTTTCAACGACGATAAGAATGGTAAACATAAGAATTATTTAAGTATTATTAGCAAATAGTTAAATTAAACGCTAATTAATAATATAAATCGGTTTGATTCAGTTATAAATCTGTGTATTATATGAGCTATTCTACGATATATTTAGTCTTTCTTTGTCGAATTTTGTCTAGAGAGATAATCATATCATAGTCAATTTTCTCCCTATTTCTGGCCAGTTTCTCCTCACGGGTACTAAAAAAGCCCTTTTCTATAATCATTATGAATTCACCAGGCCCACTATGGGGACGGTCGATGTGGAGAGACAGGTTCCGACATATTCGAGGCAGCCCATGGAGAATAAATAATTTCTGGCAGTTATTAGCACGCGTATCCGATCCAGTTTCTCCAGTGGCTGAAGGCTGAATTTTTAACCGCCTCCGCCATTAGGCCAAACACATTGA
>NW_019388361.1:6010-7113 GCF_000671375.1 Centruroides sculpturatus
TATTATATATACATATAATATTTAATATTATATGTAGTATATTATAATAATATATATATTATATATATTGGAGATAATTGAATACAAGAAGAGATAAAGGAAACATTTGCTTTTAACTTTTCTTGTATTCAATTAAACAGTTTATATTGTGTTCTAATAGGCAAAAAACTTGAGGAAAACAAAGAAACAAGCAGAAAAATATGTTTTGAGATCGTAACAGATAACTTGTTTAATTTTTGATGATGAATAAGAAGAATTTTTATAAAATCTTTACTAGACTACACGTGCAAAGCATATTTGTTAATTAAATAAGAGTTGCATACAATTGAAACAATTCATCGACAATAATAAACAATTAAATAATATTAATTAAATAAAATAACCCATTATACATACTTCGTTTTTTCTTTATATCATTGCTGCTCCACTGAATCCTCGAGTCTTTTTTCTCTCCATCAACTTGCAAAACAGAAACTGAATTTAACAGATTTATCAGTGTAAATCAATTATTGTAGTGAATTTACTTACTGCTATTAAATCTGGTTTCGTTATCCTGTCCACTATCATCAGAATAAAGTTTTATAGGTTTTAAATCAAGAGGATTTAGTAACTTAACAAAAGAATTATTTCCGAGTTGTTGTTTATCGTTAATACTTTCATCGAATACATTAGAATTTCCAGCGTAACAAACTGTAATGACAAATAGAAGCAAAAACACAGACTTAGTCATTTTTCAATTAATCTGTTTAGTTTCGTAGAAAAATAAATAGTATTTAACAGTGCAGGAAACCCACTCCTTTACATATAAAATTACTAGAAATATATCCTTTTCATAACGTTTAATAAACAAGTTATGTTCTTTATTCGAAATAATAAAAGTTAATGGAAATTCGAGCTTTATTTCACTTTGATATTACTGTATTGTATTTCTGTTAAAATTAATATTCCTTCTGAAAAATAGTTACTCCTATTACACAATTTCTTGCTGTAGACAACTTTGTATTTCTGTTATAAAAATATCCTTTTTTTAATATACTAACTCAAATTCTTTATTACATTTAATCAAGATTTTATAAAGAAAAATTCGCTACGTGACTTGCTGA
>NW_019388362.1:0-7064 GCF_000671375.1 Centruroides sculpturatus
GCAAGCCCATCATGTACTCTTTTAGTCACAGGGTGGAAAGAATTATTAAAAAGTATATGTACAGTACACAAGGCGTACATGCATATATATTTTGATATAAAATAGGTTTTGCTTCATAAATTCATGTTTTTATTAGGTATTTCTTTAAAAAATTCTTTTATTATATCCTATAATTTTCAAAATCTGCATTCCAAAATTAAAAAGAAAGCTCGTGAAAGAATGAAATTCTATTCGAATTTAAAAGAATTTTTCAAATATGTCAGTTGTACTTATGCTGATTTATTTATTTCTAACGTCAAAAATATCTAATGTATTTTGCGTACACCCGAACTTAGACTTAATTCAAAATTTTCAGGTAATAAGCACGAAAATCGAGCCTTCAATTGCCGAGGAAATTCGACTAAAAGATTCCACTTTCGTGCGATTTCGTGCTTACGGAAAGAAATTTCATCTTCATCTTAACGAAGACCATTCTATACTTTCTCCCAGTACCAAAGTCTTCATTAATGGCGCTAAAACCATTCAATTAAAGCTAAAAAACATACCGGGCTCTTCGATCTACACCGGAATTGTAAGAGGAGAAAATCAATCTTCAGTTAGTGGATATTTTCATAAAAATTCGTTCGTTGGACGAATAGAATTGACGGAAGACATTTACTATTTAGAAATGGCATCTTTATATTTAATACAAGACAGATATAAGGATAAAGTTATTATTTATAAACAGAAAGACGTCCTTCCTCCTGGATGTAGAATGGTAAATGGAAGAAGAATTTGCGAGGAAAGAGTGATGAATGATGTAATTTCTGTCGATAAAGTGAATTTTTCTGAAGGTTTCAACGGTAAAAAGATTGTAGAAGATATTGTGTTTGTAGAGTAAGTTGAATTTTCACTTTGTTTCAGTAAATTATCGAATTTGCAGTTATAGATACAGTTCACACTATATTACACCATTCTTGAAATGATATAATTATTCTATAAACCACACGATTTCAAATTAGATCATTTAATTTATACAATAAATACAACCAACTCGATATTTATTTCAAATAACAACTAAACTGCCGGATCTATCAAGCTATTAAGGCAAAATAATTACTAAGCAATTTGGCAGGAAGCATGTCGCTTTTTCATTTCTTGTTAAATATAACAAAAGATGGAGGGCCAAATATTTCAAAATATAAACTTTTCGTTAATTTTTTTACAAATAAAAAATTCCATGAAGTTTTTGGGTCTAGTAGTAATACATTTAACCTTATTTAATCCATTGTAATGCTTTAATTTATATTTTTTTCTTCCTACTACCACTATAATAACGTATTTAAGCTTATCTAAAATGGATGATTGCTTTCCATCAAGATGTGTAGCCATTCATCGCAATCGTGTAAGCTATCTTTATAAGTGGGAATCATATTAACATGCAAATTATCTAATTACCCGTAGTTTATGGAAAATTGGAAATTAATATTCAATTCATAATATAAAATGCTCCTGAATGTTGGCCAATATCAAATGAAACATTATAGGCTACATAATTAAAATTAATTAACAATATACAGTAAAATTAAATCAATCAGTCAAATAATCAATTTAATCAAGGTTACATAGAATTTCTTTTACAGAAACCAGTTAACATGCGATGTGGAAGTATTGGCAGATCATACTTTTGTGGAATTCTTTAAAGGTTCTCGGCCACAGATTATTGCCGAAATGCTTTATCATGTGAAAGTATCTGATAAAGTCTTCAGGAATACGGATCTAGATAATGATCTGGTACCAGAAGGAATTGGATTTAACGTAGAGAAGATAACAATTATTGAAGATAAGAATCGACCCGATTATCCTCTTAATTTTATCACTTCCGATAGTACCAAGTACTTGACCGAGTTTGCCAAAAAGTACAGACACGATTCTTGCATGGCATTAGCTTTTTGCCATAGGGATTTTGATGGTGGAGTTGTAGGAAAAGCATTTTTAAGTAAGTATTATTTGAAATGTTTTATTTACTCGAATTTTTTACCATCAAAAGATTCTTTGCAATATACAGAAGGTTTGTGTCACCATTCTACATTCGGTAGTTTGAATACTGATGTGGGTATTGCCACTAATCTTAATGGAGGAGTGGTCATTTCAAGGTCGATAGTCAGTATAATTTTAGCACATGAAATTGGACATACTTTTGGATCGCCTCACGATAAACCTGGAGATGCAGTATGTGCTCCCGGAGATAAAAATAGAGCAATTGGAAATTATATTATGTATCCTGTAGCTTCTGATGGATATTTCCGCAACAATTGGATTTTCTCTCCTTGCAGTAAGAAAGAACTATATGAAACTATTTATAGTCAGCAAGGTATGTATATTTTCATTTATAGTCTCTCTGAACGTCATTACTCATATTTCACATATTATAAATTAAGATTTATATAATAGGAATAACTGAACTCCAGTATGCTGATGCCACACTATATAAAACTAAAATAATAAATATTTTACAGGACATTGTTTAAAAAAAAAATCAAAATCTGTGTGTGGAAACGGAATCACCGAATTAGGAGAAGAATGCGATTGCGGAAGGCGGGATGCCTGTGCGGAAACGGACAAATGCTGTAATCCTCCAGGAAGCAAGGCAGAATGCACTCTGAAAAAATACACGGCAACTTTCTGTAGTCCTCGAGAAGGAGATTGCTGTAACGAAAAATGTGAAATTATTTCAAAAGAAAAGAATCATAAATGCTTTTCTTATATTCCTTGTCAAATACCTATTTTAACCTGCGATGGAACGTCGCCAGTTTGTCCTAGAATTCCTCTAGCGGATGGCACCCCTTGTTTAGGATCTTCTAGCACTTGTCGACATGGTGTTTGCACAAGTAACGTTTGCAGTGATAATGGTTTAGAACATTGCGAATGTGCATCTAAGAATGATGAGTGCCATATTTGCTGTTTAGACGCTTCGAGGAACTGTCGAACTACCCAATCACTCGGACTTTTCCAACCAAATAGGAGAATATATGTAAAAGTTCCTGGAACTTCCTGTCATAATAATAAAGGAATATGCTTAAGGTAAAATGTTATTTTATATTTAATTTTATACATATAATTTGAGATATTGAGGTTGGTTTCTTTACATTTAAGAACTTACAATATTTTAACCATGGATTTAGTTAAAAGATATACTTTTTGAAAGTGCCAAGCTCAAAATCTTGCCATTAATCATATTATTTTAGCCAGCCTTATTATTTTTTCGAATTCGTCTTATTTATTTTCTAATTTCCATTAATTATTTCTACAGTAATGGAACGTGTAGTCTTGAGAAACCACACTGGGATAGATACAGAAGACATTGGTTTAGAATATTTTGGCCATTCTTTTTGTTTCTACCTTTGCTTATTTTACTCCTGTTTATAGTATTTATCTACCAATATCTGACAAAAATTTATCCTTTGAAAAATGTAGACTAAATGTATAGAAACGAACGGTTTACATCTAAATGCCATTATTTCAAATAGATGTATGGAAATTTATAAATAAAAAATAATTTTAAAATTAATATTATTCGCTTGTTGTTCATATTGTTTTAAAAATAAAATTAATTATAAGAATAATTGTGAAAGAATCATTTACATAATTTGTTTTATACACGAAAAGTGACGTTGAGTTTAACACATTGACTGTCACATGAGTTGTTTTTAACTTATGCTTGGAATCCATGTTGTAACATGCATGTTATATGATGAGTGGTCCTCTGGGCAAAATCCCGCAGTTGGTTTAAAAAAATCTTACTTGATGTTTTTATCAATACAATAAAATAGTATGTCTGTTCGCGTGGACCGGGTATTTCGCTCTGCTAAACCATAGACTTAACATTGTGAACTTTGACCTTGTATACCTCCGGTTACAGGTCGAATTTTAAAATGCTATTAGTTTCATTAATGTGTTAAATGCTAATAGTTCTAATGATAGTTAGCAAATGATAATTCATATAAACAAATATCATATTTCTAATGTAATTGGTAGCATATTTGATAAACAGGATGATCATAATAAAAGTTTCCGTATTAAGACCACTCTGTAACTGTAACCAATAAGCGGATAAGGGGCGCTTTACGGGAAAATAAAATAAAACACAGTAAATGACGACCAACTTTAACGTGCCATATTAATCGGTTATTTTAAACATTACAAATAAAGTGTGTGAAAACAACGACATTCGTGGCATCGCATAAAAAAAAAATGTAGAACACGTCCATTGCCTTTAAATTTTACATCCGAGCACATTGTTCCTTTCATAAGTAAACATGCCTCTTTTTATACAATTGAAGATTTGAATAACAATGCTGGAACCTTAACAGAGCTGTAGTGTATGCCCATAGGAGCTATAAAGTCAAAGGAACCATACCTATACACGCGACCCTTCGCGAGATATTGGGAAGCATCACTTCTTATAGAGGGCGCTCGGAGTTTCCGCGAAAAGCAAGGTCTATAAACACAAGGTCTAGACACGAAACCGTGATGCATCGCGGCAGTCGCCATATTGGGTCCTTTTCAGTAGTGTGTACGATGTTTTTAGAGCGAATTTGGCTCGTTTTTTTCAATCTCAATTAAATGGATTTATTGCTGCTGATCATAAAAAATAAACGTGTAAATTATTGTAAATGTCATAAATAAATGTCGATATATCATCCCTTTCTTTTAAATTTATGAGTAAAACTTCCATTAACATTAATGTTCGTGTTAAATTGATGATAACATTACTGTTTATGGAAACACTAAAAAATAAAAAATAAAAAACTGTATCTGGTAAATAGAATATATCTTTGAACTTTAAATCTGTTAATTTTCACTAAAGAAGTTTTAAGTTTTGAATTTCTAAATAAAATCTATCCTTGTATTGCAATGATTATCATTTACTTTTTCAGTTTATAAATAGAATGAAGTATCTTTGTACTGTATTCTGTAAGTTTTGACCAAAGAAATTTCAATTTTTCAATGATTTAATAGCATGTATAATGATTTAAAAGTTAATAAGTAATGGTTTATTATTGATTATACACAGAGAAACCAGATTAGATTTGTATAATAATAAATCTTCATCATAAATTATTGAAGAAATGCTACTTTAATTAAAATTTTTTTGTCCCAAGGTGACATTTTATTGTTTGATAATTCACTTAATATACATTAAGAAAAAAACATTCTCTGAGTAGGGGAAATACGGACAAAATGACATACGGTTTTATTTTAGGTTTATAACTCTTTATTGGTAAATCAAATCACTGTCATATTCTACACCAATTATCTTTGGTTCTTTAGCTATGAAATATACTAAACATTTACAATATTAAAATAATACAAAAAAAATATCGTTAGTTTAATTGAGATTATCCAAAATCCATTTTGTCCATAGTATATGGACAAAATGACAGATTACGTAAGGACAAAATGACATACACGTAAAAACTATAAAATTACTGACAAAGTTCACAAATAAAACGCTCGGTTCTTTTAGAAACGTCAGCGCAAGAAGCATGAGCCCAACAGAAACAATTTAAGCACCGTAACCAGTCTCGTCCAGGCTTAGATCGGGAAAAAAGATCATCGCAATATATGCGTGGACAGTCTTCTTCATCATCATGAGAGTTATCAGGAAAATTTTCTTCTTCAAGTAACTTTTTAGTAATATTTCGTTTCTTTTTCTCTGGCGGAGCTTTGGACACAGTTTTTTGATTTAATTGCCTTCATATTAGGAGTAGAAGTTAAAACTAAAGAGGTTTGTCGAGTCACGTGATTCGTTGCAAGTGTTTTGTTATGTGAAAGATAATAAGTTTGTAAATAATATGTAAGAAAGGAAATAAAGTTTTATACTAAAATTTCTTTTAAACAATAACGAAAAACTTTGTTTGGAAGACATTTTTGATAATTAATAAAACGTTAAGAGATTAAGGTAAATTCCTTGACTAAGCTCTTATAGACTAAATAACAGGTATGTCATTATGTCCATTGTCTATGTATGTCGTTTTGTCCATATAACGTTATAAAAAAACAAAATTATAAAATAAATAAATACAAAGATGTTATTTTTAATGGAAAAAGTTATTTAAGTGCAACAACAAATTCTTGAGGGTTGAAATAAATGTTACACAAATAGATAAAATAGTGAAAAAATTACCATCTATACAAAAAAACTTGTTGCAAGGAAAAAACTCATAACGTATCATTTCTTGTTGTCGGCCATGACACCCGGGCGAATGAGAGGAGTGCGTTCACATTTTGACAGGTTAGTAAGAGCCGTTTGGATAACGTGGTGTCATGGTCAGTTGCAAGCTTGAGACTGCCAAATTCGAATTAAGTTGCCTATGTCATTTTGTACGTATTTCTCCTACATTTTAGAAGCTTTTTTAATAAATGTTTTTAGGACATTAAACATTGCTTTTTCAGATTTAAAAAAAATATATTATGACAGGAACTATATTATTATAAGAAATATTCACTATTCAATTATTTCTCAAAGACATATTTATATTAATTAAATTATCATTATTTATTAATTATATATGGAGATTTCTTCTGCGTGAGATTTGTAATGTAATAACAAATGTTTTAATAAATGTTTTCTCTTAGCAGGAACATCAACCATATAAGATTGCTTGAATATATTCAATAAGGAAAATTCAATTAAAATTTAGTGCATATTTTATAATTATTATTGCTTTTGTAACTTTATATTTTGATAGAGATAATGCTGCATATACTGTCTTTTACTGTGAACATTCTGCATTTTCTGAAGTAACAGTTTCATTGAAATTGAAAAATACAGTGTCAGGTTACTAATAAAAATTTCTTTTCAATATTTTGTTGTTAGATGAAAACAAAAATCCAGTATATAAACTGCTTTAATATTTAAAACTTATTCTGAAATGTTTGCAGTATGCATCATTAAAGTGCTATTAAATAACCCTGTTTAAATTACATTAATGAAAACATAGTTATCAGATCAGTCATTTAAATTGTATTCCATAATAATTAAGGGTAATGTAACAGTACAAATTGCATATTCTAATGAA
>NW_019388363.1:0-1089 GCF_000671375.1 Centruroides sculpturatus
TGATAAGGATGCAATTCAATCCAACATAACCTAAATAATACATGCAATTATATATATACAAGTTAATAGACTCTAATAAAATTTATAATCAAAATCCATGTATGGAACTATATTTTATTGCAAAACTTTTACGATGTCTGATGTCAACAGACTCGTTATGTCTCTATGAATAGACTGCAATATTTTAAGTACAATGCCGTAAATTTATTATTTTTAATGCGGAATCGTCTTCATCCATCCTAAATACTATACATTCAGTCTATTCCTTAATGAAAATTCATTTTTAAGTGATAAATTTTAACCTCGGAGCCAGTCATTTATCTATCTATCTATCGATAACAAGATCCGTACATTGTAAAAATTCATAGAATAAAAAAACAGATGGAATAGATAAAAAGTCGCAAGTTATGCCCGAAGAGTACAGAAAAAAATCCTTTTAAAATTCATCTATGCAATATTATTTACAAACCGTTTGCATTAAAAAAAAAAACCCCGTGTCTATATAATTCACCACGTAAAAAATATATATATTATGTACATGTAATTATAGGAATAAGTGTGCAAAGTATAACTGTGGAGAAGATCAATCTTTTAAGCGATCCGATCCGTCATATTGCGTAAAAACTTTGAGCAATTTGCTATAATTGGCAAAACCAGCGCTTTGAAGGAAGCAGAGGGGGGGGGGAAAACGTAGAGGAGGCGAAAACAAGAGAGTCGGATAAACAAACTGTTTTGCAATGATTTGAAATCTGCATCAATCGGTTTCCGTGGAAGCAGGAAATGTCTGGGGGAGTAGCGACGGAGGAAGGGGGATCCAGGTGTCCCCCAACAGCGAACGTCTCGTTGGTGGCTTAGGGTGCTGTTGGGAGTGAGAAGGGATGCGGGACAGATGTGGCCGCGGAAATAGACGTGGGAACCTACAGCGCGGAAATGCCAATGGAAAAAAGCAAAGAAAGGTGCTGGAAAATGTCCACTATTATAAACTTCCGACATTTTTTTTCTAACCGGTTGACGTTAATTATCAACATTATATTATTATTATTATTAATTTTTTAAAATTTATTTTTTTTTTAAATTACTTGCACGCAA
>NW_019388363.1:2267-7898 GCF_000671375.1 Centruroides sculpturatus
TACGAGTCACTTAGATTTTACAAATACGTGAGCCGTTCATAGCCCGGCACACGTATTTGTAAAATCTAAGTGACTCGTACAACATGGAATTCATATAAAACGGAATAATCAACAGTGTTATAGGGGGGGTCGACTGTATTAATAATTCCTGTGGAAAATTTACAATTTTTAATGCCGTTTTTGTGTATCTCTTCTCAAATATCTCCAAAAAAAAAAACAAAAAACCACGTTAAATAATTCATTCTTAAAGAGAAGATGAAGAATTTACCACTCTGTAATATTTGCTGAATTAATTAATTTAGATTTCTTATTGGAATCGAGGAGGGATGAAAGAGGAATAAACAAAAAAGTTTTTCTTTGTGGAGACTGGAGAAATCAATACAGAGCAAACTAGTGTTAATAGCTTTCACACCCACGCCCTTCTCCACCCAGTGGTCTTCAGATGGGCAGCATGTGCGAAGTACTTCCGGTTAAGCACCGGAAATAATACTGTCAACTTCACATCCTCGCTTAGATAAAGAATTGAGTGAATGCCAAATACTACTTAATCGATAACCGAAATAATTGCTGAACTCGTCGACGAGTTAAATAAGAACATATTTGCAAGAAAAAAAAAATAAACAGAAAACATTAAAATAAAAGGGGGGGAGAAAAAAACTTATTTATCTCTTTTAATCTTATTTGAAGTGAATC
Source organism: Centruroides sculpturatus (assembly GCF_000671375.1). NCBI lineage: Eukaryota > Metazoa > Arthropoda > Arachnida > Scorpiones > Buthidae > Centruroides > Centruroides sculpturatus. Next base: position 2,961 of record NW_019388363.1, read on the forward strand.
ATGAAGATTTAATTGAATTCTTCATAACACAAACTTCACATTCTCCTATCATTTTATGGGACTTAAATTACATTCAACGTTTAATTAAACCTTATTATATAAACATCAAGCTTTTTAATTACCGGGCCAAAGTTATAATAAATTTTCTTCTTATAGAAAAATAACGAGACACTTAAATTGCTCGGAAGTCATTAATCATTTTCAATATATATATTTATATACATATTGAAGTATATACAATCTTCTAGTCTAAAATCAAAATTAATTTCAAGTTAATCGATTTTCCTTTACTTATAAAGGGATTGTTATTATTATTTTTATTTTTTTTTTGGACTGAAAAAAAAGAGAGATATTTTCTTCTTTTAGAAGTTAGGATGTAAGATTTTTATTTTTTATTTTTTTTTAAATAAATGATAATCTTCCTTTCCCGCGTTAAGAACCGAGTATCCCCAACATAGATATCAAATTACTCCTTCCAATTCTCGAACCTACTTAACAGTAATCTGCGGGAGTCGCTCCAGTAACTACGGCAGGGGATCACCACCTGTGTTGGCATGACAACAGGAAACAGGTTATCATGTTTTACAAGTTATAGTTAGAAATGTGGGAAAACATCCCACTAATATTTGGAACCCACGACTTCCACAGTATTTTTTTTTTTTTTTTAACAGGACTTCCGATTTTTGATACCACACGTCGAACAACTATGCCCTATATAAACTAATTTCAAATATTAATTCGAGATTATAACGTCAGATGGCGTGGTGGTTTATGTCCCATTTATTTTAAATAAGTGACGTAAAATTATTAATAACAAAGCTTAAGTAAACCCACGAAAGAAAGGGTGTGAAACATTCTTAAATCTATCTTGCAGAAGACTATTTTAATAATAACTTCAAGTGTCTAAGAACTTTATATTATGCTACTAATTGATGTGCTGTTTGCGTAAAAAAAAATTCCAACCCTGATATTTAAATTGTAAATCTGTAAATAATGAAAAAGAGTGAGAAAGTTTCTACGGGAATCCAGACGAAATTGCAATGTAGAAAGCTTTTTTTTTGGTGGCTTTTTTTTCGTTTGTCTGCAACTCCTTATGAACCACGTGCGGAGCACCAAACCGTGATGTGTGACTGCCATTCAAAACGAACAACTCCTTGTTTTTTTTTTTTCTTTTCCATTCTCTCAATTACAAGTTGTGTCGTCTCGAAAGAAAATTTATCTTCCGTTTTTTTGAAAGTCCAATTTATTAAATGAAGATATTGCTTTCCATTAGGCAGCTGTTTATAATCCTTAGGAAGATAGTCATTTGCATGATGTCACTTAAACCTAGATGCAATTCTTTACGACAGGAAACGGTGGCACAGGAACATGTTTTTTTTTTTTTTAATAGATTATAGTGATAAATTAAAAATATAATTTCAGTAGAAATATATATATATATATGTTTCTAGTTTAGCAGTGTGAAAATTTATGCTGAGTAGTTTCATACGAGAATCGGGTTACATCATCATTCAGGCTGGACGTGATCGCACACAAAATGAGAATTCTTGGGAAGGGAGCTGTTCCGCCCATGTAATGAGTTCGATGCCCTTAAAGAGTAGGTACTAACTACTATCATCAAGTTGAGTAGGGCACCCAACAAGCTACCAACTTTCTCTTAGTAACGACTCCACTGCTCCAGGCAAAGAAACGAGCTGCGGTATTAAGGAATTACGATTTGAGTACTTTCCCAAATTATCACGATGTATTTGTGATATCTCGATTTTTTTATTATTTATTTCTTAAATCCTTAATACAGATTAAAGAAATTTATTTAGGAATTTTTTTTTGAAAAATAAGTCTCTTCGCTTCTCTGGGAAAAATGGGTTAAGAAGGACTTTGAGCCATCTGGCATAGCTTTAAAAAAAAAAAGTATTTGAAAGGAAATTAAATCGTTCCCAGAGGCATTTTAGTGACCGTTCCCTAAGGCACATTTACGGTCTGGTATTGTACCCGAGACCTTTGGCACGAACTGTCAGACTGGAATGAATAATCCTATCCTTCTACATAGACATACGGCTCGGCCGTCGAAGGAAATAATTTTCATTGTTGGCGCGCAGTCGTTTCTTTAAGAGAAATTAACCAAAGAGATAAACAAAATGGCAGAAAAAAAATTTGAAAATTTAACGCCATCTACAGGAAACGACAATTATTAAAAGTCAGTTTAACTTTTTAAACGTTCTTTTACATCACTTCCGTCTAACGAGGGGGTGATTAATTAGAGACGCCAAGTGTGCCACCGGTTCGACCACCTTACACTTCATAAAAGAAAACTGACAAATCTAAAATAAAAAAAAAAAAAGAAAAACACTTAATGATTATTTCGATACAATTTAACGAAGTTACAAATTAATAAAATAATTTATAAACTTTCTAACGAGTTTGTAAGTGATTAATTTAATGATATTTTTTTTTTTTTTTCGAAGGAATGTATAAGAATTCTTCAGAAATAATTCCATTCTATAACGATAGATTCGACAAGTATGAAGACTAATGAATCTTTGTTTGATATTCTGTCATTCCCACGGTGAACAAGGTACCTGCTGTGGTCCACTGCACATCAGGTATTGCATTCGACCTTATCTCGTCGTGTTTGTCTAAGCAACTCGAACTTGTTGCACCGAAATGATCCTTTGAATATAAAGGAATGGAAATAAGATACATAATATAAATTTAATCTCTAAAAATTCATAAATTTTTCATTTTACTTTTTCTTTCTATTCGTTTCCTTTTCGGCAAATTAAGTTTTTTTTTTTTTTTTTTTAAATAAATCTCCAGTTTTATCTATTCAAACGGCTACTTAAATTATTTTATATTCGTTTTTTTTATCAATACTTTCCTTATTTTTAAACAAACATTTGGAAAAAAATATATACATATATTTTTTTTTAAAGCTGTGATAATGTTACAAAGTCTATCAACCATATAAATAAACAGAAGATTGTTGAAAAACAGGAAACTAATATTAAATAATATAACTAGATGCAATGATATTCCTTTTAAATACTTCTATATAGATTATTCTTAATTAAAATTTATAAAATTTTGAGAGGTTCTTTAGTAAGAGAGAACTAATTATATAGTGAAACAATAAGACCCAACACTTGAATATTTTTAGGTTTTCAAGTGTATACAAATCTTGTATAGAATGCGAACATTCTTACGGACCTCAATATGTATATTAATTATTATAGACTTATATATATATATAAATCTTTAAAAGTCTTATAAATTATGTATACTTAATTTAATGTAAGAGTTTTAAGGTCTGACGTGGCGTAAGATTTTAAAGTTTTACTTATATATATATATATATACATTACTTATTATAGTCTGTAAAGATTATCTTTAAAGGCCTTTAGTGTGTACTTTATAGATTTAAGACCATTATAGGCCTCTGTATGCGATTAAAATCCCTTAAAGGATTAAGCCCATTGAAGAGTTAATAACTTTCTTACATCATCTTTTATTTTGAAATCTATCATAATAAAATATTAATTATAAATCTATCAATTTTAAACATTATAATTGATACTTTTTATAATGATCGATACGAAATAAATTGCTATCGGGTCCAAAAATATTGATTCAATCCAATCCAATTAAAGCTTGCTTTTTTTTTTGCATCAAACTTTTCATTATATTTTTATTTTTTTAAAAATTACGATTATTTGTTTTTAAAGTTTAAATTTTTTAATTTTACATTTTTAAATATTAAAATTACTTAATAAATAAATTTAATAAACATTCTTTTCTCTAGAGAGAAACTTCGTTAATGTTGTTTTCGACGAGATCAAAGAAGCAAAACGAATTAAATAGACCTAAATAAATACGATTTAAACAGAAAACTAAAGAAATAAAACTTATTTTTTTTCTATTAAAAAATNAAGAAAAATAAATAAAAAATATATATATATATAATTGAACAATTTAAAATATGCCTTTCGCAATAATTTCCCTTGCGAATGTTTCACGTGTAGACTCTCCTATAACACTGTTGATTATTCCGTTTTATATGAATTCCATGTTGTACGAGTCACTTAGATTTTACAACTACGTGTGCCGGGCTGTGAACGGCTCACGTATTTGTAAAATCTAAGTGACTCGTACAACATGGAATTCATAAAAAAACGGAAAAACCAACAGTGTTATAGGGGGGTCGACTGTGTAAATTACATACATATTAATATATTTAAACGTGTATCAGTTAGATAAATAATTAACTTCGTGTATTTTTAAAAATTTTTTTTAATGTTTTCTGCATGAAAATTTGAAATTTTCTTTGAAAATATAAAGACGTATGGAGTAAGAGATAGGGAAGAAAATATTGGTGTAAAGATTTATAATATATGATTATATAAGAATGTGTAGATGATTCGCATGCCCGCTTGTACCACCCAAGCGAAGAGATTGATGGGGGCCTATTTTGCAATTAAGGGTCAGAAGAATCCCTCTTTGGAACAGAATTGAATGTTTACAGAAATTTCTCTTTGGATCACAAACCTTATTTTTATTAAATTTTCCTCCCTCTCCCCTCCTTCACAGTCGATAAATATTTTATTATAAATTGTGTAATTAATTATAAAGACGTTGTTTAAATAAGATTAAACTTTTACATATCGATTTTTAGGAGAAATATAATTAAATAAAAATAAATTATATTTATTAATAAAATAGAATTTTAAAAAAAATAAAATCAATTTATGTGCAAATAATAAAGCCAAATAATTATAAAATAATGGAATATATAAATGAGAAATTAAATACTTTAAATTAAAACTTACAGCAATCGAATCACATGACCAAAAAAAAAAATGTACGCAAAAAAATTCCGAAATGACGTCACACACGACCAAATTGGCACGTGAATCACACTCGAGAAGACCACATGGCTACTGA
>NW_019388364.1:0-9529 GCF_000671375.1 Centruroides sculpturatus
CTTGTAGACAGCGATTAGAAACAAGTTATTTGACCTATTTTCTAGACTCACTCGACCATTTCTGACGTCACGAAGAAATAATCCGATTGGCCCAACAACTCCTAAAACAGGGGAGTAATAGCGAAGTAAGTAAGAGCCAATGTGTAAACGTCGTTTAATGTAAACTCTGTCTCTACAATCGGCCGAAAGAGTTTTATGAAGTGTAACAAAACTGTTTTATCCTTGTCTAAAAAGCTAACAATTATAAAAACGACAGAAAGAGGACTTACGTTCTAAACGTATACCATTAACTAAATTCCCGCGTTTACCAATGGTCGACTGGATAATGGCACGCGTTGCTCGTGGGTTTGCGCCCGACCAACCGACTGACCGCGTGGAGTTTCCTGGCTTTTGACCTTTGCGATCCTTAAAAGGAGCAGTTTCTCATTGGAAGTTCTTCCGGGAGGCATCACTCGTGTCGCGTTGCCGTACATAAACCAACTAAATTCCCGATTTTCTTAAATTTGCTAATAGTTGTTGACAAAGTGATTCGATTAATTTGACAAATTGCTAATTAAATAAATTTACTATTTGCGCGTTAAAATTTTCTGTATGTTCATCGTACATTTAATAATACAATGTAAGAATAACGATTTAACTAAGCCGGGCTGGTTTACGGCGACTTGGTCGAGGGATGCGGCACGATCGATGCCGTCCTCGTTAAGAGGCATTATGAAAAGAGGATCCCGAGGAACTTATCGGTTGGGTGCAATTGCTCTACCGCAATCCAACGAGCCGTGTCTGTGGCGTCGCCGGGACCTCGAACCATACCGTATCTCCATCGATGCTCACCGGGACTCCACTCTCTCCCCGCTTCTCTTCTTCGTTGTCACGGACGTCATCACACGCCACATCCAGTATACGTTACTGTATGCTGACGACGCGCTCCTCGCCTCCACGGACAGGATCGGCTCGTCCGGATGCGGTGTAATCGCCTCGCACGACACAGCCTCCGACTGAACCCGAGGAAGACGGAGTACTCGACGACAGACCCGACCGAACGAGGCGTCGGCCTTCCCCGAGCCCAGCGCGTTAAATATCTTGGGTCTGTCGACAAATATCTCCGCTTACGGTGACTTGTGCCACGAGGCAGTCGCGCGCGTCAACGCCGCCTGCCCGAAGTGGCGCTCAATAATTATCCAGTGTGCTTCGCGACCGACGCATTAAGGACCGACTCGAGTCAAAGATTTACCAAACCGTCGTCCGGCCTGTCGCTCTGTACGGCAACTACGAAGGCCGTCGACCGCCGACTAGCTACTATGGAATTTGCGTTGGACGAGTGGTATTACCAGACCCAACCGAGTTCTCGACGCTGACATCAGAGCTTTGAGTACCCGGTACGGCGTTGCTGAGATCGGCGAGAAAGCGCGCGCGTGTCGCTCGCGCCTCTATGGCCACGCGCTCCGCGCTGACGCCGATTCCATCATCCACACGGGCCTACATTCGGAGGTATCGGGTTCCCGCCCGAAGCTGCGTTGGCTGGACAGGCTAAACCACGACTGGCGAGCCGTGGGCCTACATCCAGACCAGGCCCGTAATCGGGCCAAATGGCGATTCAAAATAAAATCCGGGTGTGCCGACCCCGCCGTCAAGCGGGACTAAGGCCAATGAGGAAGAAGAAGAAGAACGATTCGTATGTCTAAATTAACATTCATTCTTATTCGTACATTACGCAAACAGTCGATATCTGTACGTTACGTTAAAAAAAAAAAAAAACATTTTATTCCTTTCTTTATCATAACAATTTAAAATATAGTATTTCATATACAGTATATTAAATTCACTGTACGTTTAGCAGAGAAGATATCGAACGATCCTTCACGCGACGGTCCAACGTCGAAAAGATTAAAACGCGTAGACTTACACGAAACTCGGAGGCAACCGAGTTGGATTTCGGATCGGATCCTCAAGCGTTTTCGCCAATTGTGATCCATAAATCGGACTCCGTTCTTCACCACTTTCTGGTTATAGATAAAACCACACGCGTGGGCACCCGCAGATAGTATTGTCCTTCTCTGGGATCTGGGATTTAATGACAGGTGTAATATCAATATGTGGGGGAAAATTCCAGGAACGATTTTTATATTACTTTCCGGCTCTGTTATAATAACAGAGGAAAAGTATGGCGAAGGGTCAAAAAATTACTCCGGAAGAACTTTACATTTTTGGACTCGGGGACGTGAAGCGTCGAGAAATGCAAAAAAAAATCGGGGTGTTTTTCTGTTTGTACGAATGTTTGTTAGGGCACGATTTTGTTCACTCTGTTTGAAACTTAATAACTCCTCTGCTTTTGTCGAAAATGTTTGAAATTTTGTACGGAGATTTGTTTATTAGAGGATTGATGCTATTAAATTTTGGTGGTTAAAGGTCGACGGGGTGGGGAGATAAAGGGATTCGTGTGTCGTATCTCGAGTAGGGTCGGACTTAATGACGATTTTACTCGTTATCTGCATTTACAATTTTTTTTATAAAACCCATCCCTATCCTCAAAATTAAGCTTTTTGCCATTTTATAATACTGTAGTTAAAAATATAAAAAGCTTTTAAAATACAATATCGTAACAGATGGCGCCACCAAATGTCGCCGGAAAAGTTAAGCGACTCGTTGCTGGATTTTCTCTCATCGTTATCATTAACTACTGAAACACGCATAAATTCCAAAAGCTATTCTTCGCATCGCCATCGTTAAGTGTGCTAAGAAGCCAGTTACTCGAATTTTATCCAGTGCTGCAATTACACTGCTTTTGCCGACGTTTTACACATTTCTATAGTCTATGAAATTTCCTGGTACTTAATGCTAGTTTACCGCTTGTTATATTTGTTCGGACTTCCTCGCTGTTTTAGATCTCAAAGTGATTCTATCATCGGGATTCTTATTCATACTTTCCAGCATAAAGTGTTCTTGACAAACGATTATTAATTAACGAAGCTTCGGAAGTCTCATTTTTATTTGTGACAGTATTGCGTTTATTTTCTTTAGTCGTTGATGGATACTTCTTTATAATCTGCCTAGGATGCGACTACTTCATTTACCAATTAATATGTTACGGCGATTATCCCGATTCCGAAATGGAAGAATTCGAATGCGGCCACAAATTCTGTCTGAATTGCTGGGAAGAATATTTGAGAACCAAAATACTAGTATGAATAAGAATCACGAGGATAGAATCACTTTGAGATCTAAAACAGCGAGGAAGTCCGAACAAATATAACAAGCATTAAGTACCAGGAAACTACCGCTCACCGATGCAATTCGTTAATAAACGACGACGTGGTCCTCAAACTTTCGAGGGATATCAAGGTTCGCGTAAGATATCGGCACCTGATCTCCGATTGCTTCGTGGAATGCAACCGCTTACCGAAATGGTGCCCGAGACCCGAATGCACCAATGCCGTTAAAGCTCGGTACGTCGATTCGCAGCCGGTCACGCGTACCCGCGGACATATATTTTGCTTTTCCTGCACCGAAGCCTGACAGGAGCCAGTCATTTGAGACCCGCTTCGGAAGTGGCGGAAGAAATCCGACGACGACGACTGGAACACGTCCGATTGGATCTCCAGCAACACCAAAGAGTGCCCCAAATGCCGCGCGTTATAGAAAAAGACGATGTACGCAACCGCATCGTATGCGAGAACCAGAACTGTAGAACCGAATTCTGTTGGACGGGCCTCGGACCGTGGGAACCACGCGGTTCATCCCGGTACAAATGCAGTCGTTACGACGACGAAGCGGTAAAAACGACAAAGAACGCTTTAGAGAAATCTCAAAAGGCTCGAAGAGATGTCTCTTTTATTACAATCGTTACAGCAATCACAAGCAGAGCTTCAAATTGGAACAGAAATTATACGACTCGGTCGTCGATAAAATAGAAGAAAGAAAGGAAATATAGAAATGCGATTCCTAAAAGAAGTGTCGCCGCTGCACTTTGATGTACACGTACGTTTTCGCTTACTACTCGAAGTGATTTATTATAACCAAAGCGAAATATTTAGACAATCGGAACGACTTGGAAATGGCCACCGAATATTTGGAAAAGAATTTGAGAAAAAATATTCCTCGCGAAGATCCCAGGAAACTCAAACTGGAAACACAAGACAAGTTTCAGTACTGCGATAAACGATGTTAAAAGATGCGGGGTGCTGATAGAACATGTCCGCGAAGATTACGACAAGAAATGGTGGAACACTTCGAATGAAATTGCTCAGACTTTCGATATTTAATCGATTTCGTAGATTCTACGCCGAAAATATAATGAAAAAACAATGCTCTTTTGTTACGCAAGTTTTAACATTTTTATAACTGCGTTATCCTAAATCTTTATCCAATAAATGTTGATTTGTGTAAAAATTCCTTAAATTTTCCGTTCTTGCTCTTTGTTGCATAAATTGAGGTTTATAAATCCGGTATTACTTTTCCGGCTCTGTTGTATATAACAGAGGAAAATATGGAGATCGATCAAAACGACATCCGAGATTTTTAAATTTTTGGATTCAGGGACCTCGAAACGTCGATAAATGCAAAAAGTTCGGATTTTTTTTTCTGTGTATGCATGTTTTCGTGTGGAAGAGCACAATTTTGTCCACCCTCTTTGAAATTTAGTAATTCCTGTGCTTTTCGTCGAAAATTTCTAAAATTTTGCACGGGGATTTTTATAATAAGATTAATGTTATTAAATTTTGGTAATTATATATCTACGAAGTGGGAAGATAAAGAGGGTCGTGTAGATAAAGACTCCAGTATGGTCGGACTTAATGATTTCACTCGTTATTAGCATTCATCATTTTTTTTTTATAAAACCCATCCCCACCCTCAAAATTAAGCCATTTTATAGTAATATTAATTAAAATATAAAAAGCTTTTAAAATATCATAACAGATGGCGCCACCAAATTTGCCGAAAAAGTTAAGTAACTCACTGCTGTATTTTTCTATATAGCGTCGTGTTTTAACACTGTACCCTTTTTTCAGCAGTCTAAAACCAACCGAACAATCTTCAATGGTGGTTAAGCTCGAGTTCGATATGGCGTCTTTAGTGGGAAATGTTCAAATTTAGTGGAAACTAGTCGTGTCTGACTTAGCGGCAGAGTAGCAAGTTTCGGATTATCAAACTACTGTAGCTAACGGCAGGATTCCAAATTGCATTGTAGTTTCTAAACTTACGTTAAATTCAAAAATCGAGCTTTTTAGTCATTGCTTTGTATGAAAAACACTAATGTAATTATATTTTAATGGTAATCAAGCGCGTACCCAGCGAAGAGCAGCTCCTCCTCCCTAGAAGAAAAATTAGTGTAGTAATTGATACGCAAACTCAGCGCAGACGTTTCGATTTATTATCAGTTTGAATAATGATTTTGATTAGATCCGTCTGTCGTGAAATCTCTCCCCCTTCCTCGAAACTAATATAAGTTGCTCGCCTCTAAGATCCTGGGTACGCCGCTGGTAATCATCGTTCCAAGTGTTTCCTAGCGCTCATACGCTGTCGGTCGTACTACCGAAATACAGTTCTACAACTCAACTAGTTGTTAAACTAGCTCCGTAAAACTTATCTGTAATATTTGTACAGAATTTAATTTCTGTACTATATTAAATTTTGTATGGATCGAGCACTTATAAAAATTAACGCAAAATATTGTTACTTTGCATTAGAATGAGAATAAAAATCATATTTTTGTCATTTGCATTATTATGGAATGAAGATTTCAAAAATCCCATTTAAACAACAAATAATTTTACACAAATCTGCTTAATTTTCAGAATCCATTTCACTATAATTAAAATGTTGTATTCAAAACGATGTTTAATCGAAATAATATAAACGTTATCAAAGTATTATATATAAAATATACTTTAATAGTTCTTTTGCGTATTATACAAAAATCAAAATCCAGGCAATATCCTTCCTTTCTTTTTTGCTCTTTTGATTTTTTTATTAATTTTCTCCTGTTTTTTTGCTTTGATGTTCTCCCGACGTTTCTGTTCTTTCTTTTGTTTGAATTTTTCAACTGTTTCTTTTCTTTCCTTCCATTTTTTCTGGCTCTTCCTTTTCATCTGTTCCTGTTTCTTGATCGATTTCTTCAATAATTCGGGATTATCTTTTACTTTTATTCCTTCCGCTTTGTCAATGGCTTTCAACCAATTCTTTTTTTCTTTTTGAACAAATGCCTTTTCTGGATCATTAATTTCCATTGTTTTCAACTCTTCTTTTTCTTTCAGTGTCTTTTTCAGCAGCTTTTTATAATTTTTACCCGAATGTTTAGATGCTTTTTTCTCAGTTTCTGGAAAATCAAATTTGCTAAAAACCATTTTTTTGTCTTTGTTGTATATTGGCTTATTACTTTCCATCTTTTTTTCGTCGGTATTTGTAGGAAATGCAATAGAATTGTTATTATTATTATTAAGCTTTATTCTTTTTGCAGATTTATTATTTTTTAACTTGTTCATTTTTCTTTTCCATTGTTTCTGTTCCACGTTTGTTTCGTTTGTAGATGTTCCTTTTCTTTTAGCTGTAAAAAAAATATTCTAAAATATTCAATAAATTTTTTTAATTTTAAATACTAAGACACATTATTACTGGTACAAATATTCGTTATAAATAATTTTTCAAAACTATTTTCAGTTTGAATATTTATATATAAATAATAAAATAAATAAAAGGTCTTCCAAAAAGATGCTACCATTTTAAATTATTATAATTATGTTAATTATCATCTGAGAATATTGTAATGTGCATTAAAACATTGGAAAACTGTCCAAGTTCCACATTTGCCCATTACACTTTCTCAATGTTTGCACCTCGTGTCACTCAACCCACATCTGACCGATACTGGAATTCTTCCTACACTCACTTCGGCATATTCACTGTCATTCCTCCTTAGCAGGCACAATTCTATAGCTCCTGCAGAGTACTCGTGTTGCGCAATGATGGGTGAATATGGCTTTGTAAACTGCAGAACACACAACGCCTTCTCTGTTGTGGAGCATTTAAAGCATCTTCTAGAGGTTTGAATGCGGATGAGAGATGAAATTGGGACGGTTACTTTATCGATCGATGAGCATCGCGTACTTCTCGAGTAATAATTTAAAATGACAAATTCTTTTTGGAAAATCCTACATATATGATTTAATCAATATATCATTACTAATATTTACATTTAATTTTTAAATGAAGATACTTATGTCTTTAATTTCATAAACTAATAAATGTAAATATTCAGCAACCATAATATTATCTCGATTCTTTATTTAATGTCTAAAATGTTTATTATTAATAATAATAATAAAATGATAATATAAAAATCTCTCATAGCAACATTGACTCTTCCTCACAAAGAGGGAGTCCTCACTGTCAACATAACAGACTCCAACATACATACATACATACACACTGAATTTTTCTACCCAAAAAGGTATTGCCACAATTTCATAAAGTAATAATTCTAGCAGACAAATTAAACACCACTAGTATATACAACTAATATTTACATAATACAGAAAAATCAAAACAGCATGAAGCAGTCGTGAGTCCAAGAGTTTTGTGGTAAAATTTAAATTAGAATTGTATTGAGAAAACAATATAAAACTGTTGGCTGGCTTAGTACTACTATTTTGGAAAGACTGACAAGTCCAAGGTTGTAATAAAAACACACTAAAATACATCATATACAGTATATATTACTAATATATACATACAGTAGAGCGCCGTTTATCCGAATCAATTGGGGACTGAGGTTGTTCGGATAACCGATTACGTACTAAAAAATATATTAACCTGTCCCGTGTTGAAATTTTTCTCCGTTGCGTGTCGCTTCGCGTTGAATTTTCGTCGATGTTAAGCCTAACGTATAATTTTTAAAATAATAATCGTGGCTATCGTATCGTTAAAAATTATTTCTTTATTTTTTACAAACAAAATAAATATATTGAAAAAAATAAAAACAATAAAAAATTATACTTCAGAAGTTAATTTAGTATCAAAAACGTAAAATATTTGAGTAGCCGAAGACATAGCCAAAGATTACAGCGCCACAGCACTGGCGAAAATTTAAATTTGTCGACTGGAATTCCTTCNGTATTTACTTTTAATATTACTGATATGTCATCGAAAAGAAAACGTGTTGTATTATCATTAAAAGACAAATTAAAGTATTTGTTTCGATTATCCGGATTTTTCCTTATCCGGACTACCTTCATCCCCAATTAGTCCGGATAATCGAGGTTCTACTGTATATATTATGATGTACTGTACAAAGTGAGAAAAAAGTCTAAAAAATTTTAAACATTCATAAAATATGGAATTATCAGAATGAAATGTGGTTTGCATGATAAGTATTGTAAGCAAGGAAATTTTGTTGAAATAGGAAAAAAATTACTTCCAAAAACTTTTTGAAACTAATTTTTGGTTTTGTTCTTGATATATCCATCTGTTTTTGAATAATGTCAGCGTTATCTGCTAATAACTTGGATAAAGTGTGCTTGATACAAAGTTTAAAATTAATAGATTGTTACTTGCTTTAAAAAAGACTTGAATACACTTAGCATTAATTGGATAACCCCAGCTTCATCTGATTCACAGACTCTAGCCATTACATACATATGTACAGTACAGTAAGTACACATGAGCACACACATTTGCACGCATTGACAAAAAAGTTACGCACTCGTTCTGATTACTGCAAAACTCAGCATACGGCACCGTATCAGGCAGATATGCAAATAATTACAGTTGTGGTTCGATTGCGTGCCAGGTAACACCTCAAGAGTGCCTTAAAATTGCTATCTCGGCATTCTATGAAAAGACTTTGCGGAGACTCGGTGTATGTCACAATTTTCAACGTATCTGTTGTTTGAAGATCTTCAAATGCCAGGTATGTCTGTACAATGCAGCCAAAGACATTATACACTGCTGACAAAGTTTGACAAAAGCCACATCATCTAGCTGAGGGAAGTAGGATGGCAATTTTACAGAAGTGTTTATCGTATCGACCATTCTGTCCTATGAGGTAGTGTTGAGGCAGTGAAGTCGGGGCACGGTCAGTCGGTCGGTCTTTATTTAAAGTGCATACGCACGTATCTGGCCCCGCTAGGTGCATTACCAGATAAGTATACGTAGGAATTATTTACATATTAACAGTACAAATCAATAGCACACAAAATATTACAGTCATTTGAAGTAATACAAGGGAAAATAATATAAATACAGTTTTACATAATGCAATAAACAGTAACATAATAACATACAGGATTTACAATACGATATACAGTAGACTATTCAAGTATAATATATTGTGGTATACATATTAATAAGAAATTAAACATACTGATAGTAGATCAAATGTTAACAATTATTGATGGTTATTTCCAGTTTTGATAACAAACATTAGAATAATAAAAATGCCTAAAATAACAAGGTAAATGTGATAATTAACAATAACATGTAACAATAGTTAAACGCTGTATGTATCACATAAGTATGTATTGCATATAACAAAATA
>NW_019388365.1:0-7077 GCF_000671375.1 Centruroides sculpturatus
AGCATATTGTATTGTAAAGGATTAGAATAAGTATGGTAAAAGTATATCTAAAAATAAACTGTTCTTAAATCACATATAAAGTTTTAATGAAGATTATTTATTTCAAAAAATAGAAAAACAGTTGCATATTTATTGCAAATAAAAAATTATAAAAACACATGAATTTTTGAAAAGGTATCCTAAATGTTACAAGAAGTGTTTAAAATGTCCTATGCTTACTTTGGACTACAACTTTCAAATTGCAGACCTACACATTCTTACTATCATCCATCTAATCTGTCCATCCTTCATTAATCTTGATGATAGAGTTAGATAGATGAAAATCGAGATTAGATATGGAAAGCTTAGTTGTTAGAGGCCCCAATTAACTGTATATAAGCTTTAGGTCTGGACTGAAAGTCATATAATTTCAACACAAAAGTTTTCTTGAGAACAGAGATAAATGAAAATTAAGACCAAATACAGAGAGCTTATTTTTAAATTAAAATTTAATTTAAAATTGCAGCTGAAAGTAATTGCTTGTACTTGATTTTGTGTTGTGTTTTGAAAAAGTCATCAGTTTAGATGCTTGGTGGATGCTTGTTATACAACATATAGGAGAAGGGTAAACCTTATTAGTCAGATTGTGACCCTGACTGAGAGGTCATTAAAAGGTAGAACGTTAAGTGAGGAGTGGCTATACATGATTAAGAAAAAGAAAGTTTAGTTTTTGGAAATTTTGAAAACCACTTATATTTGTAAGCATACAATAATAAAATTACTGAATCAAAGTTTTAGTGGTCCAATATGTCAATATGTGGACTAGTATACAGTTACATGTTAATGTGACAATGCCGGAGTACCCTCCTATGTGTCGACATCACGGGACTAAAGGGTTGACACAGCGCTTGCAATGACTAGTTTGTAAGGACTGGCACCACTGTGTCTTTAAGAACAGACACAGAAACTTTGATGCGCACGAATCTCCTCATTTTTTTGTGTGTGAGCAGTTGTGTTTGTAGGTGCTTGGATTCGGGATGGAGATGGATTGAGAGATGACTGGACGAAGAGTATGCTACTACGAATTTAACAATTCACAATACCCATTTATTTATCGGGGTTATTCACAATGCTATATACAGACATCAGTTTAGATGCTTGGTGGATGCTTGTTATACAACATATAGAAGAAGGGTAAACNTCAGTTTTCAAAAAAAAAAAAATTATATCTCAAACATGCATTTTAAAAACGTGTATTATATGACCTTTGTGATATAGTTACTGTATGATCTGTAAAATATCTTACATTATAGAAACAATAACAATTTTAATAAATATTCTAGAAATAAGTAGATTACAAAAACTATTTGCTAACATGGTGGACAATATTACCACCATCACCATGTACTATTACATTATTTTTGTTTTTATACTGATATATGACTTTCAATGTTTTGGACTTAGCAGAATTAAAAATCATCACTTTTCATTTTAATGAGCTGCTTTCTCCAGGAATTCCAATTGAAATATGATTATTCTCTATTAACTGGATATTTTGATTGAGTTACTAATTGAAAACCCAGTATTGAGGTGATTTTAAAAATAATTGAATTACAGAAAATATTTATCAAAATCACATAATTAAGAAATAGAAAATAGAAGACCTAACAATTATAAAATTGTTTTCTCAAGTAGCATATGGGAAAACAGTTGTATAATTACTAGGTCTTCTGCTGCAGTTGATGTATCATAAATATTGTACAGTTAAATTTGTAAAGTTAGTCAAATGTTTTAATATTTGATAGCAAACTGTTCCAATTTTTGAAAGCTAGAGATTGATTTCTTTTTTGATAAGTATATTTTGGTGATATCAAAAAGTAAGGTCTGGAAATTTTAATATTTCTGCTTACAGTATTTTGAGTATAAAAGATTGTTCTCATTGGTTTAGTATGAATAGAGTTAAACTTTTAAATTTATTAAGTCTAAATTGTATTTGGATGTACTTTTTGTTTTAAATTTTGCACAAATATTCATATAAAAACCAAAACAAGAAGTGATCCAATGAAGTTATTTTGAAGAATATGTATCTCTTGCATTACATATCTTGGAACATTTTTCTGGACAATCATCCCATTACATAAAATAATCTAATATCTTAACATATAAAACCTGATATATTAAAATTATTTAAATTATTTTGAATAACCAAAGAGTGATTGTTATGTCGGGGAAAGGTTATTTCACACACATTTTTGTAATTCTTCAATTGTTTTCGTTAATTTTTCAGACAGTACACATGCTCTTGTTGAAACTTGAGTCTGAGATCAGCAACATTTGATATCCAGATGCCACTAGATGATTTGGATAATTATTAATCACAAAATTAATTATTATTGTTTATCATTATTGTACTCTGCAGAGATTTTTGTTTATTCTATTCAGTAAATGTTTTCTGTAGTTCAAAGTTTACTTATCTAATAAGTCAAAAAAATTTTTTATAGAACTTTTTAATTGATAAAATATTATAGCAATATCAAATCTATTTCTATTAGTCATTTCTTTGCAAGTTAGTTTGTACATATATTTAGGAAGTTTTTAGGAAAGTGAGAGATACACAAAAATATACAAAAAATAAAGTAATAGCGATCTTAGGAGTACAGAAAGCAAGGAATGTGTCAAAACTTTTGCAGAATAAGTTCAGACATGAATACATGAAAATACATGTATTTGTCATAATGTGATATCAGTTTTTGTGTGCTCTGTACAAAGAGTGTGGAGCTTTGCACTCAGAATTATTCTTTCAAAGCTATCTGTATTCCATATCTGATATCCATGACTATGACAAAATAATGCAGTCAATAGTGTTTTTAACAAATAAGTTTGTTGGTGCTTACAACAAACTTATCTGTAAAAAAAATGACTTCTATTTTTGAGAAGTACATGATCTTTCACTCTTCTTTTTATCATAAATATCAATTTTATCTTCAAGAACTCTTTTGCTTTTTTGCAACATTACAGTGGTTCATAACACATTCTCTGTATAACCTGTTGCCAATAAGTTGGTCAAAAATATTTGTTCACTTCAAAGAAATCACATAACAGCAGAAACTTCCTTTCAAGACTATATCTCTAGGTGAATCATCATTTTTAATAGCTGTTACTGTGTGTCCACAAGAAGCAGAATCTTGATAGAACCTTTCAACTAGCTGTGGTATAATCACAAATGTACAGATATTGTTTGATTTTATGTGCTCATTTTTGCAACTTTCAATAATAGTCTTTATTGATGTTCAAAAAGGTTAATCTAAGTACTTTTCCAGCAGGATAGCAGATGGTTCGTGAATGTTTTCGAGTACATTTCCTAGTTTGTTTCAGGTCCAACTGGAACTTCTTATTTTTAAACTGAAATGTCTTACTGTTTTTTTTTTTTTTTTTAGAGAATGGCAAGACATGAAATTTTACATTATAATGATAGTTCTAAGAGCTTTATTGAAACAAAATTCTACAATTTTGAATAGATGTATTACTACCACCAGTATTGCCCTTACTATAATTTAGTTATCAATATCACATTGAGACAGTTGGATTGTTTCTTTTATTATTTCAAAGTGGATGGAAGTTTTCTCTACATGGAAGTGATTCGTTTTCTGTCTTGACTTTTGTATCAGAAATTCTTGTATTACTTTGTATGGGATTATACTTGACACTTAAGTCACTAATACTTAAAAGTTTGTAATCTTAGTAATTTTTACTAGGATTAATGTGGATGAACTCAAAATCTGAAGTAATCGATCCAGATAAATGAAGTAGTATCAAAGTATTAGTGTAAAAATTTTCATTTTGTGATTTTTAAAAACTTAGGAAATTACAGATATCATGTATTATTATTTACATTTATTTTAAAATGCTCATTTTGTTAATACAATTGAATAATTTTACAGTCTCTTAAAAATTTTTAAAATTATTTCTAAAACATATATATCTTTATCTCAATACACAATTAAGAATTTTGTTTATGTTTGTTGGTAACAAATATTTTTATTAATCTGTTTGGATTTGATCTCGCACGACATTATGGTCTTTGTTGCAGCTACCTGTCAAAGTCATAGCTCATCACAAATAGTGTTTTTTATATTTATATTTAAATGTATGTATAGAATAACATTAAAAGATAACTGCAGACCAGGAAATTTGAATTTGGATATTATATTACAGAAACTTAAAAAGTTAATTTCTCATTGCTTACTCAACAGAAAATGATTTCTTCTTATGTTTTGAAGAAACATAAGACGAAATCATTATTATCTGATGACTTCATCAGATAATAATACACTTATCATTAGTTCATGTAAATATATAATTAGAAATTAAATATTTTAATTTATTTTAAACTTTTATGTCATAATGTATGTGCAATAATTGAGAAAATTGAATAATTATTGTAAAGAGAAATATGTTTCTGATAAAGTGAAATATTGGATTTTGCCAGAGCAGAATAAATTATGACAAAAAATGCGATACAAACAAAAGAGATTTTGAATTTATAGTAATAATAGAAAATTCAAAACTCCATTACCAACAGTTAAAAGGACATTGTTGAATTTTCAGAAAGTGGAAAGAATTCTTCTAAATTTAAAATAATTGGCATTTAATATGAAAATTGGGTTATTGGATGATTATATTTAAAATAATTGCATAAAAAAATGTGCGCCAAGAATTTCATAAAACTTAAGACATATTTACAGAATAAGGCAGAAAAAAATCTGTTTTTCTTACGTCATAATAATGCAAGACTACACTACAATGAAGAAACAGCAAAGATGATTAAGAACTTTAAGTCACAGGTTATTCTATACCCTCCTCAGAGCCCAGATATGGCACCATCAGAGTTCTGATCTGTTCCAAAATTAAAGATGTTTCTCATTGGATGCCTAAACTCAAGTTGTTGTGGGAAATGGATTGAAAAGAAAACCAAAAAGTTTTTTCTTGCAAAAATGCAAAATTGAATTGAGAGTTCGTGAAAATGTATTTGTCTAAATAGTAATTATGTTGAAAAACAAATAATATCTATTACTTTTTAATATGGCTCACATTATTCTCTTTTTAAACTAATTTATAAAAACAGATACCTTATTTATCGATTAACATTTGTACATCCAATATTTTATAGAATTAAAATGATTTCTGTTATTAACTAGTAAATTTGCAAGTATGGCTACAAAGACTGAACTGTCACAACCAAATTTATCACAGCTGATGATTAAACTTACTATATTGTATATCAAGAAAAACATTCTGTTTGAAATAATGACTTTTATTTGAATTTTCTAATGTTGTTTTTACAAATATACAATATTTGTAAAAATCTTTGAAGTATTATTGCTCTTTGAGATTCTTCTCTTTAACTAGCTCCACAATACAGATTCCTTTCATTTGATTAGAGCGGTTGCAGCTGATGTTTTCATTGCAAAAACATGTACATCGGACATTCAGCATCGCCTTCCTGTAAGCCTAGAAGTTTGACAATGGCATTTGGAATGTCGAGTATGATTCCACTGACATTCCAAACACCATTGTCAAACTTCTAGGCTTACAGGAAGGCAATGCTGAATGTCCGATGTACATGTTTTTGCGATGAAAATGTCAGCTGCAACCTCTCTATTGCTGGCAAGAGCTCTCATATATCATACACAAGCTCTTGCAACATGCCTCATTATATTTTTTGGTCTTGCATTAAATGGAAATCTTTGAAAAGTGAGACAGTCCAGAGATATACAGAGCAAAATGCAAAGAAATTGCCCTTCCAATTTTTAATAATCTACCAATAAAGTTTTTCATCTTGCAAAGAGATGTAATTGTCAATTTTAGTGCACTGAGGAACAATAAAAAATGAAGATACTGATAGTTTATCTGTGCCATGACTTATGAGCTCACTATGCTGTGATAATCCATCATCACACTAACATTTCTCTATTGTTTGTTGTTCTTAAGTAATTTATATTTTTTAAAATTGTACTTAATTAATTTTCTAATCTGTAGTTTTAATCATTCCTAAGTTTTTATCTCACTATAAATTTGACATCATCTTTTCCATCAAAACATTAATTTTTTGTTTTGTTTTTCCATTTCTATGGTAAAAGAATTTTTTCTTAATCTCAAAACTACAACATTTCACGGTTTCAGGATTTTTTTTTCTTTATTAAAACATTTTTTTTCACCTTTTATTGCTTTTTTTTTTATTAAAACTAAAAAATAATTTTTGATTCTCTCTGTTTATTTTTTATATTTGTTTATATTTAAAATAATTACTCAATACTTTCTCAATGGAAAATTTGCAATAAAACTTCAGTGACGACTCAAATTGTATAAAAAATAGCATCAGGACTTTGAAACATCAAACAAAAATTAAATAAATGGTGTCGTCTTTACATTGTTATATGAGGGTGTAATGTTCATTTTTCGGTATTTTTTTCAAAAAAAAAGAAAAGTAGAAAATTAATTAGATATTTAACATCCTTCTAATGCTATAATTTTGCTAAGCTTGGTTTGTTCCTCTTTAGGCAATCTAATGGGTTTATTTAATTGTGTCAGTGTCATCTTTAATGCAAATGTCCCATTAATTTGGTACAACACATACTTGCACTTTGAGTCATTCACTTGTAACTGGTGGTGGATTAAGTAAGATATATCAGGGTCCCTAAACATAGAAGATTGAAGATATCTTCTAACTTAATCATCGGTACTAATGATAACACTAAATAACCTTTACTTCTGGTGACAAAACTTTAATAAATTGTCAAACGAACACGTTCGACCTTACCCAAGGTCTGCTGCTTCAGGTTATAGAACAATTCCAAAACTGGAATGCTAAGAATAGAACATTTTTGAACATTAAATTAAAATATTTCGAACATTTAAAAACAAAGACTTACAAGTTCACCATATACATATAATGCAACTCTTGTGTACTTATTATGAGGGCTACTTTTTAAATAAGGTCCATTTTTTAATAAGAAGAAAAATACTGTAAATACCATTAAAATATTTTTTTTTTTCCATATTCTACATACTTTTATCTACTTTTCTACATAATTTCCA
>NW_019388366.1:0-7103 GCF_000671375.1 Centruroides sculpturatus
TTTTTTATATTTAAAAAGGAATTAAGAAATTGGGAATAATGATAAATGATTTACCTATTGATTTTCTTTGTCGTATTTTATTCATACGTTATATTCGATCGTTAGCATATGGAAATTCATAACTGTTATTATATTCGATTTTTAATTTAACGTCGAACTTCTTAATAGTTGATTCAGCTTGTATTATACAGTTTACAGCAATAACTAATTTATCAGTTCAAATTAGTTCCTCCTTTTAATATAAATTAAATTTTTGTACATTTTACTACAACTGTATCATAAATAACAAATTTATTGCTGTATTTCCTCGATACGTATATTTGCATTCGTGTTTCAGTTTTAACGTTGATACATTCAATTGATATTCAGGAAGATCGTGTCGCTAATATGATCAATTAAACGAATTAGCGGATATTTTTTACCTTTCGTTCTTTTTTTTATTTAAATGTTTTGTATTTAAATTTAGTATAAATTGATTAGCCTAATGAATACGGATGTAATAAGTTGAAGAGCGTATTATCATCAGGAAATGACTGGAACAAAACTACTAAGATTGTGTTTAAATAAAAAAATTATTTAATTAAACAAAAACAATGAAAAAATTCGTTTCGTTCTCATTTCATTGCCGATCGACTTTCGAATATTTTACCTCGTACAAGACTTGCCAGTATTCGTGTTATCTTAAGTATGAAATTCCAGTTTTGTGGAGTCTTCCCATAAGTATACTTCCATAAAATATATTCACCTAAATTCCATATCTAAATATGAAAAGGCTGACATAAACATGATACAGTGTTCAAAAAGTCACTACAGGCTACACCTACATTGTATTGTTTGTTTGGGATAGTTGTATTTTTACGCCTTTTCTGTACTTTTACATTGAACAATTTTAAAGTGCATATTTTCACGTAAATTTGACGTTAATCTTAACGAATCGAACAACTTTCTTGATGCACAGTGAATGAATGTTTTATCATCATGTAACTACACCTTATAAGATTGATTCTATCTACTTAGCATCTGACTTTTGAGGAAGGCAGAATAATTTTATATAATTTGTAATATAAGATAATATTTTTTACTGTTATCACAAAATGTTTTAATTTTTTAACAATATTTTACTTTTATTTTAAAGGAAACATATACTTCTGTGTGGCGCTATTACGTGAATTTCCAACAGAATTTTCGTTGCATCTTAGTTCGTGATTAATAAGAATGATTTTTTTTACAGTACTAGACAAGTTTTACAACAGCAAATTCTTGTAATAAAATGCCTATAAAATTTAATAATACATGATGAATTATCCTGAATGAAATTATGAGGAATTATTATTGCAATAAATCAATGGAAGCTCACGTAAAATTAGAATTTAAAAAAGAAAACCGAAATATAGGGGTTGAATTAAACAGCAGACAGATTATAATTGAAAAATTACAAAATTGAAAGCTAAATACAAAAAAAAGAAATATTGTGAAGTCTTCTGACGTTCATTCACAACCGTCCGAACAACACAAAGGGAGACTTTTAATTTAAACAGTTTAAGTGTAGGTGCAGAAGGGCCTCTACAGCAGTCATATGCGGACCTCGAGGCTGTGGCAGTTTTATTTTATTTTCCTGTTTTCTGCCTCGTTCCCTTATGCAATTTTAATGAAGATGTAATTAATATGTTTCGTGACGAAGAAAATTTTACAAAACTTGACCTGTAAAAAGAATAAGAATAAACTATACGTTACTAGTTGGCATATCAATAGTGTATATAGTTATGGAGTTGTAGTCTTACAGAGTTGCAGGCTTTATCTACAACTCCGTAAAAGAAAGATGCTTGCGGTTGGCATCTTGAAAACGTTGTTCTTTACTGCTCTAAAGGTAGATCGACTCTGCTATTATTAATTGTGTTCTGACTGTTGTAGAAGACTTTTTCACTTTTAATACTGTAGTAAGTAAAGTTTATTTGTAATAGGATATACTTGTTACAAAAAGGAGTTTTTGTTGATATCCAACATTGATTTTGTTATATGATAACGTATTAATTATAATATGTTGGCATATTATTCATTTTGTTTAACATTTTGTCATACATTTACAAAAAAGTTATAAACGTAAATAAATTTACTAACCATATAAAGCAATCACAAAAAAAAACTTTGTTGCAGTTTATACAATTTATAAGTAATTACAATAATGCCATATAATATTTCTTAATATTTCCATTTGTTGATCTTGTTCGTCGCACGGGGGTTGTATCTATTCAGTAACATTAGTGTCTCCCTATAAAAACAAAACTTATACGTTTTAGGAAAAAACCCTACCTCTGAGACAGCACCCTCTAAAAAGTTCATAGTATTACTATTGAATTTACTACTACTTTTATTTAGCCTTAATTGAATAAAGAACTTACAATGACAAAAACAAAATTCATAGACATAAATCCATTACTATACGAGTATCCTGAGATTGGATACGTCACATAAGACTGTTAGGTTATATTCCTCTTTAGTTTCTTGATATACTGGTAGATAGGATTCAAAAGTATTTGGATCAGTTATGAACTTGATATAATAACCTCGGTAGTTTAGTTGGTAAATTTTATTACAGTTTTCTAAATGAGGAAAACACCCATACGCAGTATCGACAAAAAATAGCATAGACCGAATCCGTTTCCAGTTCCGTTTCCTTGAATTTGAAGAAACAATAGTTATTTTAAAAGTCAATCTAATTTTCATTACTCTATAATATCAATCAGTTCTATCTCAAAAACCACTCAATTGAATTACTTTATCTAGATTCACATCATATGTATATTTTATGTTGTCTTTTATGTAATAATCATCTCTTATAATAATTCTATTTCCATTAAGTTTTTCTTGTTTTACTATTGCTAATAGTTTTTTCCTCCTCAATCTAGATCTCATACATAAATCTGAAGTAAGTATTATTTTTTCCTTCCATTACTGAATTCACCTTTCTTTTTCCAGAATTCCTTAATAATCAAATTTCTATCGTACGAGGAATGTAATGATATTTTCACTATAGGTTTGGTTTCACTGTTGTATAGTCTAACCAAACTTTCTATATAACTATTAGTTATTTGCAAGTCCTTTTGTTTATGAAATAATTTCCTTTGATTCTGATGAAACCGTGTTGTTGTTATTAAGCTGTTTCTTTGCAGACACACTAAGGTGACATATATCAACACTTGGCAACTTATTGACTATTTATTCAGTTGGGACGCCTTTTACATTACGCGTTTCGGGCATTGGCCCCTCTTCAGCCAACTACACATAAAAAATAAAACATGAGAAAATTTGTACAAAAATACGCGAGTAGATAAACTGTTTTTTTAAAAAAATTTTTTAAAAACATACCATAAAACACAAACCACTATTGTACAGATGTCGTACAGGATGGACAATTTCATATTTCATATACAACTTGGAGAACAAACAAGGTCGACGATAATCATTGGAGAACAAACAGGGTCGTAGATAACAGCTTGACTACTGGGCTTTCTTAATTTACACAAAAAAATTATTTAAATATGGCTTTCTTATAATTTACACAAAATTCAAATAAATAGATTGACAATTACAGCATATCTTAACAATAATTATTTTTACCTGTGGTTAATATTCGCATATTACACCGAAATTCATTCGATAGTAGTTGTCGCCCTTTCTTTCCGAACAAAATTTCACAGTCATCTTAGCAATATTATCCAAACTGCCAATTTACATAGAACGTATTTAAAGCAATTACATTAAATTGTACAAACTAGTAATTAATATTTGTATCACTTACAATTCATAAAGACATACGATTTAAGTTGTAGCTTTTGGTTAAACCGCTCCTGTGTACAATTACCGTAACTACGCTATTTGGCAAACTAATTTACATATTTACTTGAGCTGATTTTTTGAACCGATTTCTGTATATAATAGAAGGTGGTATATAAACATGAATTATTATATTAAACTTAACATGACTTATTACTTTACCTATATTTATCTATTCATAAACGTTAAACTTAGATGATTTTCTTCGTAATTACGACCAATCAGCTTCAACTTAGTTACAATATTTTCATCCAGTTTTCGTTAATTTTGATGCTTAAATTTTTATTTATACAATTATTATTTTTGTTTTTGATAATCTCGACACTCTCTTTGAATTTTCTGTTGTATGTTTTCTTCTCTTTGTGTAGAATCTGTGTATTAGCTTTATCTATATTGCAGTTGTTTAGTACACAATGATCATGGAATACAGAGTTTAATCGGTGGTACTTTAAATCAGACATATGTTCTTTTACTCTCAGTTTAAGTTTTCGTTTTGTTTCTCCTATATAAAAGCTGGTGTTTTTACAGGTACATGGTATTTTATATACTATATTTTTCGTCTCTTCTTTATCTATTTTTTGTTTTTTAATACACTGTTTTGCCTTTAATCTAGAGAATAGATTTTCATACTTGGGAGCAAGTTTCATATTATTTTTCTTCATTTCAGTANTATAATTATATTTTTATTATTTCTTACGTTAACTAGTTTGTCTATTTCATATTCTAATATACCTTTTAATTGGGAGTTATTCTTGGATGTTTCCTGTAATTCTTCTACGGTTTGAGAGTTTTGTCAACTCTCCATGAAAATGTTTATTTTCCTCCTTTAGAGCATTGACCTCTGTTTTAATTTCTTGTAATTCAATATGAAGCTGTAGGAATTTATCTTGTATTAACTCATAAATCGACTTTAAAGTATATTGCGGCACTTCCTGTACTGTATCTGTGACTTGGTGTCTCTTGATGCTTCGAAGTAATCATAAATTTTCGTAGCTCTCGAGGTCACAGGACTACTTATGTTAAAAACTTCCTTTAGTTGATAATAATATTCACTAGTTTGTAGCACTCAATTACCTTTCTTTTTCCTTTTCCTTGAGATTATTCTTGCGAGGTCTGCCTCTCCCCCTTCTTTGCATATCTTCTTGGCACATCTGTTGTGGAGATCGAGGCAAAGGACCTGGATTGGATTCAATCCCAGCGATTATTAATAAACACAACTAAAACCCGAGATAACTTATAAACACATGTCCAATACTTTAGATCTGGCATAATTCGACTTACTGGTTTCCAATTTACTCAAAAACTCAGTCATCAAGCTTCACCAAGTTCACCCGTATCTCCGGCGGCTAGCGCACACCCTCCGTTGTCTTCAGTTTTTTTAATTATTCTAATATATTCCGTCCTGTATTTTCTATTTTTATTTTTACAAATTATCAGATGTTCACTTTATTGGTCATGACAACGGTTTTGTTTATTTCTTACTTCTTTTCTTTGACACTTTCATTAAGATTAGCTCATTATAAGTATATTATTAAGACCAGAATAACATAAATATAATGCGAATAATTCTAGATTAGACTGATTCTGGATTGGTATAAAACATATTAGATTCCTAATTAATAGTATGGTCTATATATTTAATTAATAAATGTTCAGCAAATTAAGTATTCTTTCATTTTTCTCCCTCCTTTTTTTTATTATAGAAAGTTGCTATTCATAATTTCATTTAGAAATTATGAACAAAAGAACACTAATATATTTCTGAATATATTACAACAATAGAAAATAAATAAGTTTACATTAAAAACAAACTTTTATATTCTTCTCACTAACTAATGTACTGTACTAGGCAATGCTCAAGTTATCTTAAAATATCGAATGGGTTCGAAAACTGCACTTGGCTTTGTTAAATGTTGCTAGACTGGCCAGTCACGGATCCAGAAGTGCCAAAAGGGAGGGGGCTAACTCAAAAATTTTAAATATTTGGATAATTAAAGACCTTTTATTAACACGTAACCTACATGACGATTGTATTGTGAATAATCTGATAACATAATTGCCGTAAAAAATGTTTTTAAAAACAACGCTTTGAACTTCAAATAAATAAATTTTAATTTATATACGTATCTTTGCATAGATTCGTTCCATCGTATTCTACAGACATTCTCGAAGATTGAAAATTTTTTCTCAAACAAATAAGAAAGTAATTCTTAGCAGAGCAATTTGCAACTAAACAGAATTTAAAATGATATATGTTAATTATATTTTAGAAACGTTCAACGTAGATTGGGAAATCATATTAATAAAGTTATTTAAGTAAATACTTTTAAAATATTCACGCATCGTTAGGTTTTAGATTGAAGCGATAGCGCTGATGTCACGGATACGTTTGCTAAAATGAACTTTTATGGCCATTCTAAATAAATCTGTGGGCTTTCGCGAATTTTTCTATTAAATACGATGGAACGGTTTCGTAGGAAAGTACTGCATATAAATAAAAAGAAAGATAAATTTCCAGAAAGTTGAGAGAAAAAAGGACAAAACTTAAAGACACCGCCATCCAAGCACAAATGTGTACAAAGGCATAACATCTGGAGAATGCTATCACAAACAAATATACATACATACATACATACATACATACATACATACATATGTGTAGGACCGTCGAGAGCGGATCCCTTTTGTTTTTTGAATAAGTAAAATATTTATAAATTAATAAAAACTAGTCAAAGATTTTATTTTCTGTTCATAAAAGTAACATTAATGTTACAGATTTAGGGATCGCTATGGACTTCTAAGTTCTCTCTGGTCCAAGAGAGAACTTAGAAGTCCATACAACCCCTCCTCTTGACAGCCCTGCACACATATTTACAAAAAAATTTTTTTTATTTAACTAACAAATGTATTAAATTTAAAAAATTATTTATTCTGTTTTAATCTATTTTTTGTAACAAACACAATATCTAATTTAAAATACAGTAAGACCACGCTTAACGCTGATTTGATATAACGCCGTCTGCTCGAAGCCTAAAAAAAAGTCAAAATTTACGCTGATTTAAATTATCACGGCATTTTATTGATTCGTATATAATACGATTATTTACGAACACGAACCAATCAGAAAAATGTGGCAAAAAGGTGTACTTTGTTTAAATCTGTTTGTTAGGTGCAGTTTTGGAAAAAAATATAACATCATGGATGCCATAGGCCAGAGGTGGCGAACCTATGGCACGCGTGCCCAAAGTGGCACGTCGAAGAAATCATCT
>NW_019388367.1:0-7073 GCF_000671375.1 Centruroides sculpturatus
CTACTATGCATATGTAGCTAGAACTATTTCTAAGATTATCAGCACAAAACCTTTCTCACTAATTTCTAGCCTTATTAACTGGAAGGCCTATTAAGAAGGCCGAAAACGTTTGTACTCCAGTTAATAAGGCTAGAAATTAGTGAGAAAGGTTTTGTGCTGATAATCTAAGAAGTAAAAACAATTAAATTTGTTTCTCTTCCATAAAATTAAATAAAATTTAGTATTATACTCTGTTGAAACATTATCCGGAAATATTTATTTATTTATTATCTGAATTTATAAAAACTGTCAAAACATATGCTTGGTTAAGGCAACTGAAAATATTCACTAAAAGCATTTTTAACATTCTTGAAGCTATCTTCACTATTACTTGTTTGGGATACATATAGATGATGTACTGGATTGGTTATACATTGGATAGAATTAGAATAGTGGTTTTACATGGTTTCCCAAAGTGATTGAGAGCTTAATTAAGTCACATTTTAATAACCCATCAGTTAGTATTATTAAAATATTAGGCTATAGTAAGAACAATAATACAAAAGTCATATTTATTATAGGAAAATATTTTTCTGCTATAGTTAGACCATTTATAAAAGGAGAGAATTTCTTATTATACACTAGGTATCTCTGTCATGACTATGCTCATATCTGATAAGTATAAGTTAAAGGATATACAAAAAAACCAGAGTATATATTTTGAAGCTATTCAAAAGAAATGACAATAAAGAAGTTTTTTTATTATAGAAGTTCTAATTACTACTCATTAGAGACATGAGTTACAGAACATTATTATTCAGTTGCTAAAAACAAGGAGCCATCTATCCTGTTAGCAAAATGGAAAATGGATAAAGAAATTGAAGTGAAGTGGAACAGATCAAAGATAATTTAAAGTACTATTATTATTTATTTTTATCATTACAACAAATATATATCTGTATCTAAATGCGTTAGGAGAGTTAATTCAAATGATGTACAGTACGTATTTTGTTAGAAATTGGAAGACATTGTTGAAATTTAAAGATTTTTTTACCTTTTACTAAAGAATAGTTAAGTTTAGAGAAGAGTTACTGTATACTAGCATACTGTATACAAGCACACATTTACTATAATGTTGGATTTTAAAAATATCCAAATTTATTTACATATGTTATATCAATAATTGTCAATTTAAATTTTATATATTTTAAGTAATTTCAAAAATGTATTCCATTTTAGAATATGCAATTGTTATAATTTCAATAGTTGAAGATAGCATCAAGTAAACTGAAAATGTTTCTGGTGAATGACATGATTATACTGCTTACTATAAAAATTACTATATGATAACTGCAATAATTATATACTAGAACAGTGTTTTTTAACCTTTTTTTATCTCATAGCACATAATAATTAAATTTCTGTGACACAAATTTACACAGAAAAAATCATGTGATTAAAAGTTGTTGTAAACATTCTATCACCATATTACTTGCCAGTTAACCTAATTCTTTTTGTGTATATTTTTTGTGAATTAGATAAAACAGTATTGTTGTTTATTAAAACAGCAGCAGGTTACAGTAACAGTTATTTAAATTAATAATTTTCATTTACATAAGAAAAGCAATTAATATTAAGTCTTAATTTGCATTTAAAAGTGGCATTATAATTGCCTTTAGAAACCTGCTTAATGTCCCATTACAGTAGAGCCTCGAAAACTCGGCCTAATGTGGACCGAAGGGTGGCCGAGTTTGTGAAAATGCCAGGTTATCGGGAATGGGGTTAAAAAAGGATAAGTATGCGTGTTTCCTCAGAAAATACTGTACTGTACTTGTATGTATTGTTTACTTGAGAATACAACAGAGAATAAACTGCCCAAATACCTTTAATTAATTTAAACAAAGGAAAAGCACATCTTTCATGAGCCTTTATCTTTCATGAGCATAGAGCCTTTACTACATGAAAATGAAAATTAATGAATACACTGTACAGTAATTTACCTGATAAGACAGACCTCAGAAAAATACTTTATGAGGCATAAAGCTGTCTTTATCATGAAAATTAATTAACTAAGGATTTTTTTGTCCTGCCAGGGTATGGCCGAGTTATCCGGAGTGCCGGGTTATCGAGGCTCTACTGTATTTCTAAGTTAAAATAAATTGAACTAAATATGGACAATTATAGATACATTTTTTGATTTAAAGAAAATTTAATTTAAAATGAAATAACCCAGAGTTTTGCACATGTAATTTTGCTTATGAATATATATATTTTTTACTATATTATGGATACATTTATTTATTATAACAATGAAAAACACATATAATTAGTTTTAATTTTGGCATTTACACTTATTGTTTTTTGGGCTTCTTTTGAAAATAATTTATTTAATAAGCTTCAAAACTTTTTATGGTACACCTATGTTCTGCTCACGGCACACTGGTTGAAAATCACTGTGTTAGATAACTTCATTTGACCTAATGTTTCTATCAATGGAAGAAAAGATAAAATAATATTTCATTTTTAAGTTATAAATTGTTTGGACTGAAAATTTAGTTTTTTACACTCCAAACAACAATCGGCAATCATTGCAAGTAAACCTTGTAATATTAATATTATTCACCAATATTAGACATGTATGGCAATACTGTTCAATGATTCTATTACTTCAGATGAGCTTTATTGGTAATAAGTATTTAATTTAAACTGTTTTTTGACATTTAAAATGTATTGAAGACAACATTATGATGCAGTATTAAATGAAAAGTTATTGTAAATAAGAAGAATATGAAATAAAGTTGCTGAACATTACTTATTTTATGGCGTTTTTATTATTTTTCTAACTGTTACTTAACAAAATTTTATTAAATTAGTTATTTAGAAACTTTTTCCCTCATAAAAAGAAAGCTCCTAAAATTTGATTTAAAAACTATGATGTATATAATAACGAAGCAATGTGGTAATATTTTTTGTTAAAAATCAGTCTTCAGTTCTCAATTTTTGGTAATATGAATGAAATAAACTTGAATAATTTTAGTTTAGTTAAAAGAAATAACCAAACCATTCTGGTTGTAATGATTTACTTTATTATTTGTATTAGCAGTGATGTATTTTAATTAAGCTTTTAGGATGTTCTACAAGATGCACTATTATCTCATTTTTGTAATAATATAATTATTCTCTGAAATTATCAATATATTTATATAAATCAAATATAATACATAATTAAAACAGTTTGTTCAAAAAACTGTTATTGTTGTTGTTAATAATTTACATATACTCTATATTCTATTAAATATGTATGTAACTTTTCATGTTACAGCCTGCCCAAAACATTTTATCATAATTTTTAAAAATGCAAAGTGTTATGTTATATGAAAAATTCATTTTCACATGAATTTTTTATATAATATAACACTTTGCATTATATATATTTAATATGAATTTTTCATTAGTTTATGTTATATGAAAGTTTGCTACGTTAATCATTATTATACACACACACATATATATATATATATATACATAGGCTGTTTCTTTTTCAAGCTTTGATGGCCCATAAAAAAAAAGACAAGTGTAAATAACAAAATGAATTTGTTACCAAAAGTTAGGTACAAACATGGTTACTTTTCGACATAACACCGTGAAGATTGAGGCATTTGTCATATCTGTGGAAAAGCTTTTCCATCCCCTTGTCATAGAATGTTTCTGCCAGTGAATTGAGATGGCTTTAACATTGTTGTTTTGAAGACCATCATTAGTTCATTAGTCTCAAACTTCTGCCCTGCTAGCCACATTTTCAATTCAGGAAAGAGGTGGAAGTCTTCACACATTAAAAAGTTAAGCTGGGTGGAAGTCTTCATCATCTTTAAACACCCAACATATTGCCCTGATTTAGTGCAGAGTGACTTCCACCTCTTTCCTGAACAGGAAAAGTGGCTAGGAAGGCAGAGGTTCAAGACTAATGACAATCTTCAAAAAAATGTTAGGACCCATCTCAAGTCATTGGCAGCAACATTCTATGACAAGGAGATGGAAAAGCTTGTCCACAGATATGACAAATTCTTCAATCTTCATGGTGATTATCTCGAAAAGTAACTATGTTTGTACCTAACTCTAGTAATAAATTTATTTTGTTATTTACACTTTTCTTTTTTTTATGGACCATTGGAGCTTGAAAAAAAGTCCTTGTGTATATATATATATATATAACTTATAACTTTAATATCTACAGGTTTTATGAATGGAAAAAATTGCCAAATGGAGGCAAACAACCTTATTTCATCTATTCTGTTCAGTCAAATGGATTCAATATGAAGGAAAGGAATTGGACAACTGAGGAAGAAAACAAATGGGCACAAAAAGGATGGTCAGGACCTAATCTTTTAACTATGGCTGGGCTTTTTGATATTTGGAAGTCTGAAGTATCAAGTTTAATTTTAAAAATTATATTATAAAAAAAATTGTGAAACTATAAATAACAGTTTAATTCTTTTTAGACTGGAGAATTGCTATACAGTTACACTGTTATTACTGTTGAGGCATCATCATCATATGCTTATCTACATTCTAGAATGCCAGTAAGAATATTAGAACTTTATTAATGTAAAATAATATTTTATCTAGTTATTTTGACATTCTCTCTCTCTCTCGAAATGCAACTCATAAAATGTGTTTACTAAACTTTCAAATATTGATAGTAGTGTGTACATATAGGTAATTATTTGAAAGTTTACATTATATGTATATTTCATCAAAATTTATCAAAATCTTAATACATTTTAACAAAATTATATGAGAAATAATATTCATATTCATTTTACAAAACTTTTCTTATTTCAAACATAAAGATAAAATAACAAAAAATAAAATAATTAAATATTGTTAAAATAACTGTATTTAATTATTTTTTGACAATTTTAATTAATAAACTAAAAATAAATAAAATGAGTATGAATGTTGTTTTGTATTACAATGATGATTTTAACTGTTTTTACTAGTTTCTATCAGAAATGATGTTTATGGAAATACAATTAAAAAGAAATTTTAAAAAGTTGTTTTGCTATTTAGGAATTTTATTATATACTTCTTAATAAATTTTAAAGCCTATTATATATTGCACTTCATAAATATTTTATTTAAAAAGAATTTTATTTATAAAAACTATTTCTATAATAAAATGTGTATACTTTATTACTAGTACCNGTATACTTTATTACTAGTACCTTTTTAATTTTTTTGATTCATTCATCTGCTTCATAAAGATGATAAATGATATCTGTACTCAGCAGTATAGATGAAAGTAATTAATTAATATTGTCATTACTACTTAGTATATGTTTCATTAATCATTTTCATTCTTATGTCTGGTAGAATTTTTAATGTCATGAATAAATCAAAAATTCAATTAGTATTAATTAATCTATTTTGCAGAAAAGTTGGAATTATTTGGTAGCATTTCTTAAAATATCATTACTGATATAAACTGTATATATAAAAATTAGAGAAATTTTATTTGTTGTATTGCACATAATTCTATCTTACTGATTGTAAACTTTTTTTTTACTCATGACTCTGAGGACCTTTTTTCCAAGTCCATTATGGATTCAGCTAGGTCCACAATGTGATGGTCAGGTGGTGAAGGACAAGGCTCAACATATCTGGGACATACTATCCCAAAAAATATCTGGGAGGTTTTCCCTGCCCAGATTCAATTTCAGGTGTCTAGAGTAGTAGACCTTTACCTCCTCGGCCTTCCAAGCATGAAACTGATTGAAAGAATAAAAAATAATAATAATCAACTTATCTTTCAGCAATATATTTAATAAACTTATAAACTTTGTTGAAAGATAAGTTGACTTTTTATTACTATATAATCATAATTATTTAATATTGTGATGTGATGATATGTTTAATAGTTACTTAAGTTTTTACAGGCAATTCTAAATGGAGATAATATTCAGAAGTGGTTAGATTATGGCACCATTACTACAAAAGAAGTATGCTCAAGAGAATTAAATTTTATCTTTTAATAATATTTGAAAATATAGTCTTTTTTCATAACTTTTAAAATAATTTGTAGGCAGTTAAGTTGCTTCGTCCTGCAGAAACTTTAGAATGGTATCCTGTTTCAAATATAGTTAACAATTCACAGAATAAAAGCATAGAATGTGTGCTACCAATTAAAGCAGAGTAAGCATAATTGTGTATTTATAAATGTAGTTGTTGTATATAAACTCATTAATATATAATTTTTCTAATCTTATTATAATAGAAAAAACATTCCAACAAAAAACAAATTCTTAGCTAATTGGTTGAAGAAGGCAAATGTTTCAAAAGATGATAAAGCTGATCAGCCATTATCAAAGCAAATTAAGTTAAAATAAACAGATTTCAATGTTATAAATTTTTATTCTTTTTTAATAATATATAAAGTTATATTTTATTACACTTTGTTTTTATTATTTCAATATGTAACCAAGTTAAAGTTTTAATAAAACTAAGTTTTTAAATATATTGTAGTTATGAATTATAATTGAAGATTAAAAAATCAAAAAATTTAAATTTATTGCATTCATTTCAGACTAATGATTTCAGAAATAACTTTAGTAAGAATTAACAACGATTTCATTTCATATAAATTCTAAAAATTGAAAATCAGTTAATTATTTGTTTGAACATATTTTAATTTTTATTTGAAAAGAAAAATTTTAAGTAAAATATCATGTACAGTATAAATTCATAGTTTAGTTTTATTGTTTATCTTTTTCAATATACAAATAAAATGAGATAATTTTTGTTATTTACAGTAATAAAATAACATTTCTAGCTTCTAAATATTTGTTATGATTATATTTTCTTTTAACTTGTTTCTGATTATCTTAAGTTTTATATATTTGCAGTATTTTACATCCAACATATATCTTAACTGGAATTTTTCATAAAACAATAACATCAAACACCAAAATTACTCTTTAAAAAAAGTTATCTTCAAGAATGAATAAAGAAAATCAATTTTTAACAGAAAAGTAACGTCACAAAAAGTAAGCATAATCCAGAATATAATAATAATAATAATAATCAGAAAATTGATC
>NW_019388368.1:0-7052 GCF_000671375.1 Centruroides sculpturatus
TCGACGAAACAAAGAGAAGTGAATATGAAACTGCACGCAAGTAAATAATGGTTAGCGAGAAATCAATGGAGTGCATTTCTGCAGAGTTTTTTTTTCTATAGTTTCTCCTTCGAAAAATGTACTTTTCCTGTGATTTTGTGACTTCTAAAATCGAAATATACAGTTAGAATATATATATATATATATATATGTTATATTGATGTGTAAATTCTATTTTTAACTTTTATAAAATATTAATTTATGGTAACAAATCGTACATCTGCACGATTGTGCCACGACGGCTCGTTTGCTTTAAGAAATTTATGGTAACAAATCGTACATCTGACATTTCTCAACTACAATTATAGTACAAAAAAAGCCAAATTTTAATTGAATGCTCTTTAATCCTTTACTTTCTATCCTGCTATAGGATAAATTATTTCTTAAGTAAAAGGCTTATTTAAATTCTTATTGTTATAATTTTCAATGGAAAAAGTTGATAATCAATATATCCATTGTTTGAAATTTCTTTCCTTTCAGTTTATAGAGAAGATGAAGCTACAGAAATCATATTTTTTTTTCTGTTTTATTATTATTATTATATTAATACCTCTGGAAAAGTGATTATTTCGGATTAAAATAATTTNGACTTGTGGAGTGTTCAAAATTATGATTATAAATGTCGCATGACCTTAAAAAGTGTTGGTGGCATTACTTTATCTCCTAAAATTACTAAAAATGCATCGCTACTACATCACTTTATCTTGTGAAAAAAGAAGAAGAAGAAGAAAAAAAAAAAAAAAACAAGAATCTTGCATTACAATTGATTTTTGGCGTAAAATAGCTTATTAAACGCCTCGTTGTCTGCTTTGTTTACAGCAAAAATAGAATAAATGCATCAATTTTTAGCTTAGGGATTTTAAATAATACTTTCATTGTGTTTAACTACACAAGAAATGGAGTTAAAATAGCATGTTTCTTTCCTTTCTCTTTTGCCAAGAAGATGAAGGAGTTCTGTTTTTATGCGTGAAGTCATTTCTTAAATGCTGTCAGGAAGCATCCCACAATAACAAAAATGTTCTAGAATATTCACTCAAGATTTTAAGTCCCTCTCGATCTGTTTGTGACAGAGGAGACGGAGTTAAAAAAAAGAAATCATTTTTAGCTTAAAATGAGCTTGTTAAATCCCTATACTTTCGTAGAAAAAAAAACACAGAAGAGGAGTGGGTTTAACAAGCTCTTTTAAGGAGAAAAAGGTGCTCCTGAGAATTATAGGAGAGTATTTTTGTATCTAACAAAAATTGGTTAAGTTAAACGCTAACGTATAGCGTTAAAACACAAATAAATAGGAGCTAGCTAATTGCCATTTATAATTATGAGGTAGGGATGTAACAAAGAGAAACAAGAATTAAGCCAGTGGCATCTTTTGAAGGGATTACCGCACCCGGACCGTCCCCAGAGAGACAATACGAAAAAATGGTCTCGGGAGGAAATAAAATCCAGCAATCTTTACCAATGAAACCCGTGAATCCTGGACATCATTCCCTGTTAAGGCCGGAGCAGTTGTCTAATGGCCGGGACTTTGTCAGGCATTACTGTCTTTGCTTCCTTTAGCTTGGATTACTAGCCACCGACGGGGTTTGCATGCCCCTCTTGCAACCCAAGTAGCATCGATGTTGTCTGAAACTCCTATTCAAACCATCTGCAAATCATAAAGTTTAATTATTGTTAAGTATAGATTTTCGTAATGACATCAGAACCGATATTTAAAACTCTTCGATCGTGTTAAGAGCAACATAATTTTAAATTTAGGACGCCTATTAAAGAACGGTATTTTACGCGAAAAGATTACACCATTTTTTTTTTCGTTTCTAGTGTTAAGTAATCGGGGGTAAAAACTCTTATTTTTCTTAGTAACTTTGAACATTTTCATATTTCGGTTGGTTGTGTCATTTTCACAGAACAAGAATTGTGGAGGAGCAGTTGTGTGTCTGAGTGATTCACAGATGTGCAGATAAATGTTGTCAGAAAGCACCCACAATAACGGGTCTGCTCTGGAATGTCAGTCTCGGGATGACTCACTCTCTTCCTCTTCCAGTGATGTGGAAACCGTCTCCATGGTTACCAGAGACAGTTACTCAGCGGGATGCTGACGACAATTGTGAAGTTTATTCCGAACAGGATTATCCCCAGAGCGGATATCCCAACCATTTAATCACCGTCTACATGCTGACGACTACTGCACTTCTCTAGCTAAACTGTGCGTGTCACTCTGCTTGAAAGCTTGCTTTACATGCGCATTACTTTCTTAAACAGGATGTGAATTTCCTGCTTTTTACAAATTAAAAGAAGTTGTGGCTTTAACTTCTACTTCTAGGAAATATACTTTTATTATTATTATTATTATTATTTTCTTAGCGTTGCAACTAAAATAGTATCGTAGAAAAGTTATTATTTAAAGTTCGAATAGTATTCTACGTCTTTTTATAGTTACTTTCGTGAAAAAATATGCATCTATATAAATAAAATATTGGCATTTGTTATTAAATTCCTTCTTGGAGAGCTTCATCTTATGTATAGTACGCAGCTCTAAAGATGAAAAGGTCAGCATATATATCGATTGTAGTATGTTAAAACTCTGAATAAAATATACGCAGGAATAAAAAATTTTGCATTCAAGTACTTCATGGATAGAATGTAGTTGAGCTTCCTTTTTTTTTTTAACTTCTTAAGAACAACTAGTCCGAGGATATAGAAGCATTCGGAGTGAAATCTTTGATCAGGAGATCGCAAAGCAGAGCTTGCAGTAGTCCTACTTTAAATTCATCATACCAATATTTACTAAAACAGAATTCTTGTAACCTCGATTATATCATAGCATCGAGTTTTATTCAACTAAAAATTCTAAGAATTTTAACTCTGAAGTTTTTTATGAAGTTAAGTTAACAACGGGAAAAATAAATTAAATTCTCGTTACTATCAACCATTTTGATACGCTCACTCGTGAGCATACAAATCGTTTTGAACATTAAGCCATCATTTCTAAAGCAAAAATTCGAACTGCTAGAATAATAATTCTTTCAAGTAGGAAAAAAAAAATTAATATTTATTTCCGAACCATCAACGTCAACACTGCTCAACAATGCAGACTTCAATATATTCTTTTTTACTGCATCGTGCTGCTGCTACTAGATATTTTTTAAAGCATCGCTAGTGGAATTGGGCCAACAACAAAAGCAGGAGTTCCGTTATTAGAAGATTTGATCAGATTTCCGACTGCTGTACTTTTCCTAGAGCTGTCAGACCTTGATGGATTAACGTACTCCAGCTCGTTACCGTGTATATCTGGCGACAGAAGTAACACGCCATCAGTCAGCGACACGGCTACACCTACAAGAGAGACATGTTGTTTCATAACCCTCCACACGATAATTCAGTAAACGTCAAAATACTACATGGCTAGAAAAATCTTAAATCTTGTCATTTCAGCAGAGTAAAGTCGGTTTGGAGGAGAATTGCTTCTGACAGCAGACGTTTTACAATTGAACAAATCTTTGTTTCTCCAGTTCGATTCGGTTATGGCTTTCCTTCTCTTTAATACATTAGAAAAGAGAGGGGGGATGGTTGAGACTGTATCCCCACTATCTTTTCAAAACTATCGTTAACTCAATTTTTTAATTAGAGGTTGTAAGTAGTGCGTCATCTCGAGCATCCTTCACCTTTTGAGTCAGTTCTAAGTCCTGGTCACGCGACTCTCATCCATCCTAAACAGAAAAGAATATCACTAATTTAAATACTTCGAATCGTCTTCGATTTTCCTCCAGTTCCGAAAGAGTTGTAGTAAAAAAGAACTCGTCTAGATTTAATTTAATTTTCAGATAAATTAGTTAATTAAGTCCTTAAAAAAAGTAGAGAAACTCTTCTTGTTAAAGATCCAAATTGAGCAATAGGGTAAAAAGAGTCATTTATTTTACTATTTAATTAAAGAATTCAATTTTAAGCGCAGAAAAATCTTTATAAATTGTGTTTTCAACTTTTATTATTATAGCAGTTTAAAATGCTTCTTTCTCCTGGAAAGTTTCAATAGAGTGGCTTCTGTCAAGGATAAGATCAAGATAGATGCCAAAGTCGATAAAAGCTTCTTTTAAAAGCTATAAATTCAATAATTATCCTCTTTATACCTCTAGTAGCGAGTAAAATCATTATCTGTAACCTTTTCTTAGCCACCAACCACTAAAAATTATCTTTATGCCATCGTGGTGCAGATGATGATGAAGACTTTTCTGAAAAAGTTGTAAACTCAATTCTTTTTTCTTATTAAGACTTTATAAACAAGATATAAAAATTTAAAACCATAACGAGAAAATTATCTTCGCTTCGTCCATCTTCAAGTTTAGATAAAAATGAAAGTGTCTCATAAAATTATATTATTTTATGAGAAGAAGTGTCGAAGAGCTTCGAATAATGCTGATTGTTAATTAATTCTCCCGTTACTAGCATGCACGTAAAATCAATACGAAATAGGAGCGTGTTTGATCACGATCATTAAAAGTCGAGGTCAAAGAACGATGATCAAGTTCTGCATTTCTGACAAGAAGATGGACATTATCGTTAACTAGATCTGTGTGCTCATATTTAAATCTCTAATTAAAAAAATAAAGGAATGTTCAAGTCTTATGCTTGATAGAAAGATGAATATAATAACCACATCTATGCAATATTTTAAAAATATTGAATACAATTAAAACAGTTTTACATGCAAGAATAAGTTAAAGATGGTAATGACGAAGAGCATTTTTATATCAAAATCTATCGGGAGATCTTTATCTAGAGCTGTAACTAATTCTTAAATCTCTTTCCCTAAGTAATGTACTTATTTCACTGTTAAGCTAGTAAGATTTTTAACAAGAGTTTTTGATAAGAGATAATACTGATGCGAACGGATTTGTTTGTAATTAAGAATTAACATGCAAAGCAATCGTTGCCTTGCTAGAGTCGGCTCAGAGTAAAAGAGATCGGAGCGCAATTTGATCAACACTAATGCATTTATGACAGTAGTCCCTGTATCGATCGACTAGGGACCTTTTCTAAGTCGGAGCCTTGTTTCGAAATGGATCCAATCCACTTCCATAGGGAGAAGTTTGATTTTGATAAGCTGTCAAACAAGCAAGAATAATAATCAAGAAGAGGAGGGTTTGGAGACAAATCTGGGTCTATCTGCCAGATAGACAAATCCTCAGGGAAAGAGAACAAACTAAATCGTCGATAAGTAATAAAAGCTAGCGTCGGCAAGATGAGGTTCTTGATTTGAATATCGGTTCTTCTATCTGCACAGATAACAGATATTGGAAAAGTGCACCCATTACTGTGGGATGGATGAGGCAGTACTACCAGCACTTCGTTTATTTATAGCATTTCTAAAGAATTACTAAACAAATCGAAGAGTTCAACTGTCTTTACTCAGTCGACAGCAGTTATTAAATAATTCAAGATTTCCATATGTAAAAGTAGTAGAGATTCTCGAGTTTTCACTATTCTTTAAGTTGTTTCAGCAATTTATCTTGTAGACGACTCTTTAGAGATGTTATTAATTATGTTTAAACAATTTTGTAAACAAGCTCTCACGATCATGCATATGATAGATGTATACTACAGAGTTAGCATAATTACTTCTCCTACAAATTTCAAAGTAGAGGTCATAAATTT
Source organism: Centruroides sculpturatus (assembly GCF_000671375.1). Lineage (NCBI taxonomy): Eukaryota > Metazoa > Arthropoda > Arachnida > Scorpiones > Buthidae > Centruroides > Centruroides sculpturatus. The sequence continues at coordinate 5,686 of NW_019388368.1, forward strand.
CATGTAATTCTCATAAATAAATTGTTGCTAGTTGTATATATTTTATACAGTCGAAATTATATGATAGATAGTTGCATACTTTTATTTATTTTTCTATGGCAAATAAAAAACGTTTCGAAATTTACCATATTTATAATAAAACAAAGAATAATTTAACAGTTACTAACTCATTACAAGTATATTTGCTATTATATAAGATGTTGTTGCCAGCACTTATATATGCAAATATATTGCAACTGTATGCAATATTTTATAAAATATTGCAGCAAACATTTTTATTCATATCAATTACATAAAAATACATTCAACCGATGGCTGAATCAATTTTAGAAACAAGTAAATCTTCTTTAAAGCTCATATAATCACCAACATTACACAACTTTCTTTTCCTTAATCATTTAGATTTTGTTCAATATTCAAATTGATTTGCAATTTAGTTTTATGTATAATGCTTTATAGTATAAACATTTAGTCGGGATGATTTTACTCTCATCCATTTTTTAGTAGTTCAATTATTGACATTATAATTAACTACTTTTTTACTGCTACGGTAATGTAAAAAGAGAGGATATACTACTCATATTTTTGAAAAATTCGATACGTAAATAGGAAGATTGCTATTCCCAATTGTTTTGCTTCTTTGAAATGTCTGGATTCTTTTTAATATATATACATCTATCCCATTTTTTAGAATTTTACTGAAGGATCAACCGCGTTGATCGGTTTCACGAATTTTTATATTGTCAATAGCACATCTGATCCAGTTTATACTGTACATTTCCTTTCAAATCTGCCTAAATTTTACTTGCAAATCTATCAATTTATCTTTTTTATATAGGTCTTTTCCTTTTGGATTACTATATTTTCGCGCCAAACTGCCAATTTTTCTCCGGTCGATCCATTGAGTTTCTTCACATTTTTCAAGATCTCCAATCTCCTTTATTGCCAAAAGAGGGCACCCACGGTTCAAAACTAGGTAGAGATAGCATCTTACGTCGGAAATATCATCGTCCAAAACTGAGTCAATAAGATAAGTGACTCCACCCCGGAGGAGACCGAAGGGCTGCAACGCCAAGAAAAGCCACACGAGTGGATCCTGCAGATAAGGGACCGTCTCCAAATGACAGGATGTTATTATGCCAGCCACTTTAATACTTCACTATTGGCGGGTGACTGCGATAATTCCATCTCCCTACTGGTGACAACGGAGCGAGGCTTACTTTGCAGCTACCAGTAATGAAATATTGAGTCCTAGTGGGCCACACCAGATAGAATCCTATTGTTGTGGCCTTTTCTAGACCAAAATCTCTTTCGTGCCTCATTTGGGATTTGGCTTTCCTGCACACCCGATTCTTTAAAGGTTCTTT
>NW_019388369.1:0-7075 GCF_000671375.1 Centruroides sculpturatus
AGCTGAACCTTTAAATAACGGAATGTCTTCAGGAATTTTTTTGAAGAAAAATTCATACAAAACTAACCTCTAAACAACGGCCATTTTTATAAACTTTTTTTTTTAAACAAAAATATATACAAACTAACCTGTAAGCAAAGGACACCTCCCAGTAACGGATTTTTTAAAAAATATTTTCGTCGGAGACCGTCGTTTGAAGGTTTTACTACATTACAGAGGAAAAACATTTACAATTTTTTTTTACGATAAAACTTGTCTAAAACGGAACCTGAATAAAACGGAAACGAGCCAAACAGAAAAATTCTCCAGCATGGATCGATTTAATATGCTAAAAAAAAAAAAACCTGTACAAAACGGAAAAATCCTTCAGAATGAATCTATTTTATATGTTAAAATAAACCCTGTATAAAACGGAAATCTGCCAATATTCGATAACGAGCGATTCCAGTTTATACAGGCTTTGCTATCTTCGGAACAGTACAATTCCGGTTTACACAGGTTTTATTATAATTTAATATTATTTATAAATTAATTTTAAAAAAGTAATTACGTCTGTCTACAAATATTTAATTTCTTAAAACTAAGTTTTTAAAATTTACAAAATATTTTATGTATTTATTATTATTATTATAAGCATTCCGCGACAATTTTGTGTTCATTTTTATACTTTCTGACGCGCTCTGTCTGCTCAGTGTCTTCTCTTCCCTTTCTTATTCTTTCTCATCACCTCATTCGCTTCCTTTCTTTAGCTTTTCCCCTTGAGTATAGTCTACCTCCTGTTCTATACCCCTCGTATCTTCTATTTCTTATTTCTTCCTAATCCTCTTTCTTTCTTTATCCTATCTTGAGTAAACGCTACCTACTGCTCAATACTCTATTGAGACCTTCTCTCTTCTATCTCAACCTATTTCTTTCCTTCTTCAGTCTAACTTTTGAGTAGGCTCTATGCCCTGCTCAATACCCTACTCAGACATCCTCTCCTCTTTCTGATCTTCTTATTCTCTTTCTTTCTACCCGCTGCACAACAATACCCTACTGAGTCATTCTCCCTTTTCTCCTCATCCTTTTACCTCTCTTTCTTCCTTCAGTCTAGATCTTCGAGTATGCTCTACCCCTGCCTAAAAGTCTACTGGCATCTTCTCTCTTCCTTCTCCTTTCTTCATTCTACACCCTTAAGTAGTCTAATATCTCCAATAATAATAATTGTTTTGTAGTTGTGTCTTGTCCCCATAGCATCAGACACTGAAACACCACCAAAACAATAATAATATTTATTGTTATCGTTTATAATTATTATTATAAAATTTCTGCATTTCTATATTTTTATATTTATGTTTCTTCTTGTTTTTATTTGCAAAGTTTATTCAAACTTTCCTTATTTTCATAAATCAAGAAACGGGTTAGAAGTCGTCCATCATTCGGAAACTTTATACGTGATCAGATTAAGTAAGAATCGAATAAACGGTATAATCCAAGTATAATTACATAAAAGTTAAGATTAAATTCGATTAGGATTAGATAAAAATGATAAAATTAGATTAATACATGTAATTATACGAAATTAAATTACTTTGTAATCAATATTTTAATCGAATTACACCCCATTTTTTTTCTATTTTTCTATCGGAAATTTCGGAAAATTATTTAAATTTTGTCAATTATTCCGCATTTTTTTTAAAAAAAACTAAATCACTTAAATTAATTTATTGTTTTTTTTTTTTAAATAACCTCCAAACGACGGTCACCTCCCAACCACGGTTAGATTTAAACAGCAGCCATTTTTTTCAAGATCTTTATACGTTTACTGCAATTTTTACATACAAAATACTGCAATTTTTAAAAATAAATTCCTTCAATTTATTTATTGTTTATTTAATAACCTTTAAACAGCGGACAAATCCACCTTCCAACAACGTCCAATTTTAAAGAGTAGTTATTTTTTTTTTCAGAAACTTTTCTTTTAACAAAAGTTTATACAAAATATGTAATTTATTTAATAAATCATTTAACAATAAATAAATAANTAAAAAAATAAATAAAAGAGAGAGAGAGAGAGAGAGAGAGAGAGAGAAAGACAGATTAATTATGAATGAGATTTAGAATAAAATGGAACAAATTTGAATTTTCTTGTTTGAATTTTTCAATTGCTCTTAAAAAAATAAACGTTAAATGAACAGAACGTGTTATAAGCGATCGGATGTTTAGTTGTATGAGGGATGCCATGTTATGAGTTGAATTGAGAATTGTTACTCAATTAAACAGTTATGAAAGAGAAAGAATTCTTCTTAATATCCGTTATGTTAAGAATGTTTGAGAGAGAGTTTCTTATCGTGCTGTAAACAACTGGAGTAACTGCCATGTAATTTAAGTATATTATCATGTGTTATATACACTAATATATACGAAAATAATTATTTATCGGTTTAAAATGGATGTGTTTTTGTAATTTTTCATTATCCTAAACGTTGTAGAAGGTTGTTATAACGATTAAACAGCCTATCTTTCGAGCAAATCGTATATAACGCGCACCAACATTAAAGCAAAATATAAGTAAATTTTAGTATAATTTTGTATGAATTTATTAATAATTAATATATTTTATATAATTTCATCGACGTTTGATGTAATCGGTACCATTATTAGATCGTAAAATAATAATAATAAAAAAAGATATAGTAATGTATAGAGGCATGCTCTCAACGCATCAGTAAGCTTCCTCCTCACTCAACAAGGGAAATTTTCCTTTTATATCGTAATGTGCCTATTCTGCCTGCCACTAATATGATTATTATATTTAATCTTTGAGCTCATCATTAATAAATAATAATCTATTATGTAATTGTCGATTTATCGCGATCGATAAATGCTAAGCGAGCTGCGACAAAACGCATCGCAGACTATTACATCTTCGTAATTACTTTTAAATTGTGCTATTTATGGTAAATTAAACTGCATTTTTATATTTTAAACACGTTAAAAATTGCGTAAAATTATCAAATTATCTTTAGAATTTCATTTATTTCCAATTATTAAATCGTTAAATTAGCTTAAAATTCGAATTTTTAAAATATGCTCGTCTCTTTAATTCAAGGGATAAAAATATTATTAAAAAATTATTAAATTTTTTTTTTAAATTTATATTAAGAAAAATTTAATTCTTTTAAAGTAATAATTAATTAATAATAAAAATCCTAGATTAATTCAGTAAAGTAATATAACATTTCTAGATGAATTATAATTAAAAACAAAATAGATTTTATAAATAAATTATATTGTTTATAAAATATAATTTAGTTATAAAAATAGGAGAAAATTCCCTTTCACATTTAGTCAGAAAGGAATATCATTTACTCGGCTATTTTATGATAATTTATGATTGATTCCTGAAGAGAAATCCTAGCTGAGATCTCTCCGAAGAGTAATGATAGTTTACTGTTACTTTACGAGGATAAATTATACAAAGTTGTTAGATAAATCAGCTTTATTTACTGTAACATCTATAATAGATTCACTTTTATATATTCTACCCAACGAATTTCCTACCCCCTCGTTTATGGAGGATGTTACGCAACTTCGCACTTAAACACACATCAGCATGTATAACTAAGAATCTGTACTATAATTTAGCAAAGGAAACAAGCTAATTTAACGGGCCAAGGTTAATTTTGGAATTAATCTAACCTTGTACGTTAATTAGCCGTTTGTACGTCATTCAAAAACATTCCATCCTCGCTACTAAACACTATAAAGCTTCTCTTCTTCTTCTTCTTCCTCCTCCTCCTCCTCCTCCTCCTCCTTCTCCAAATCTTTGGATCTAAACAATTTTTATTTTAATTTTTTTTCCTCTTAAAAATTGGCAATTTAAGTAAAAATAATTAGCGATTTAATCGAAGATTTAATGAGTAAAATTGATAAAATTTTACAATTGGCTGAATGGGAAAAATCGAAAATAAAATAAATAAATTCACTTTAGCTGCTGGCTATTTTATATTAAATAGCATGTTCTGCGCTTGTATACAAAATTTAATTCTACTTTTTAAAACTTTAATTATTAATTTTCCTATTTTTAAAATCATTTATATAAATACCGCTCTGTTAAAATTTATTTTTAATGATGTATACAGTTAAACCTGCTTATAACGGACAGTCTTTTAGTCCTATATATGAGAGATTTCTCTGTATATTTTTAAACACAATTGAATTATTTATTTAAATATATATATATATATATATATTTCCTTCTCTTTAAACGTTCCTAGAAAAGTATCCTAAGAGCGCTGATAAATAACAGAAATTAACTTTATTATCCTTTAACCTCATTTCTTAGCCTATCGCAAACCTCATGTTCTTTTAATAGACTGAAAATGACAAATTTAAAATATTAAAAACACGGGGGAAAAAAGCGATTTTTTTTCCCTGTTTTCCCCTGTTTTTTCCCTTCGATATCCGCGATTTGGATCTCGATATGTTTGGATATTGAGAAGAAGCATGGGGGAAAAAAATAAAATAAATAAAAGAGAGAGAGAGAGAGAGAGAGAGAAAGACAGATTAATTATGAATGAGATTTAGAATAAAATGGAACAAATTTGAATTTTCTTGTTTGAATTTTTCAATTGCTCTTAAAAAAATAAACGTTAAATGAACAGAACGTGTTATATCTTACTTTATTTTTCTTCCAATCTGTTTTCTTTGTTTATAAGAATTCTTTTCCTTTTATTTAGTTTATTATTATTATTATTATTTTATTTTCTTTTCTTTTTTAAAATTATTCTTGAAGGTTTTTTTGAAAGATTTAAATCTTTCAAAATATAAGTAAAATACAGTCGAATCTCTAATAACGGCCACCTTCCAACAACGGTCACGTTTATGAGAGCTTTTTTTTTGTAACAGAAATGCATATACAAGTCGACCCCCCTATAACACTGTTGATTTTTTCGTTTTATATGAATTCCGTGTTGTACGAGTCACTTAGATTTTACAAATACGTGAGCCGTTCACAGCCCAGCACACGTATTTGTAAAATCTAAGTGACTCGTACAACATGGAATTCATATAAAACGGAAAAATCAACAGTGTTTTAGGGGGGTCGACTGGTAGAATAAAGGTTACGTTCCTGTCAGCGATTTTTCTATTTATTTTTTAACATTTCGTAATAATAATAATAACGTATTTATTTAGATATAACTCGACTCGTACAAAACATATTTACATTATTTTTCTTATATTTTTATATATCAGTTCTTCCAACCGATAAACCGAAAATTATCGGAATTCGATCCCATTATGGGATAGGTGAGGAAATAAACGTCACGTGCCTCGCAGGACCTTCTAAACCACCCTCCAAAATCCAATGGTACATCAATGGAAGAGAGGTAAGATAAAAAAAAAAAAAAACATAGAAAATTTTATTTTCGTCGCCTTACATTTAAATCTTGTTTATTCTATATCTTTGTATATGTATTTTTTCTCCCCTCTCCTCTTTTCCTCCCTCTTCCTCAAGGCACCTTTCGAGTTACTAAAAACTTACTCCTCCAAACGCTACAAAACAGGATTATTGAGTAGTCGAGTTGGACTGAAATTCGTTATTGAAACAATTCACTATTGGGACGGGAATATGAGGCTTGGATGCATATCAATTTTTTCTCAGCTTTATTATATCGGCAGCGAAGAAGTGATTCTAAGCAATAAATCAAGCAATCTTAAATATAAACCAGGTAATTTTATATAATATAATATAATATATACAATACATATCAGGAGCGCCCAGAGAGGGATCATAAAGAGAAAAAAAAAGCCCTGGGCCCCAAGGAAATAGTACGTGTTTTTCGTTCATTTCTTTTAACTTAATATAAAAATTTAATTTTCTATAGGACCCCAGGACCTCGTTACCTTCTGGGCGGCCCTGATGATACTAAAAAAAATCACTTTTCTTAATTTCCCCCTCCTGCAAACACTTCCTAGAACGTTTTAAATTATAGAATAATTAACCGCTCTCTCTCACTGTTTACTTGCAAAAATTTAGGTCGTTACACATCTTTTAATTCGTATAAAATTGGGTCATTTTAATAAACATTCTACGAATCACGTCATTCTAATAAATTTTATATTAACTTTAACCGCGACCACGTGAACTTTAAGAAAGGGGGGAGGAGAACTAAAGCGGCACTTTGCCAAAACTAGAGTCGCCATCTTCTGTCGTGTTAGGCAATTTTACGAGAAAGATTATTATTACTTTGTAAATAATTTTAGATAATTATTTATTATTTAAAGCACCCGGATACGGCAGGAAAGGCCCTACAATTAATGGCGTGAAAGGGAGATACCATATCGGTGACGTGATCGAATTAAATTGCACTTCAATAATGCATCCCAAACCGCAGTTGCAATGGATCATAAACAATAAAGTGGTGAGTCTTGACCAAATTAATGATGATTCATTTATAATTATAATGTAAATCGAAAGTTTTTGTTAAAATTTAGGCATCCCCAGAACACGTTATAATATACAAAGTGGAGGAATCGAACAAGTCGTTGTTAGGTCTACGGTTCCAAATTTTTCAGCACCATTTTGTGGAGGACCAATTACGTATCAATTGTACTGCTAAATTATCTGTAGTTAAAACTTCGAAAACAGAGCAAAATATATCAGGAAGCAGTCAGTATACGTCGGGTTTGCAAATGTCTGACAGCAGAGGAGGTAAGATAATTCCTTCACATCCCTCCTATGTTTCGGAGTTAAATTTTCTTAAAACTTGTATTCTTTTTTAAAAATTTTTCTCTTTAAACGTTCCTAGAAAAGTATCCTAAGAGCGCTGATAAATAACAGAAATTAACTTTATTATCCTTTAACCTCATTTCTTAGCCTATCGCAAACCTCATGTTCTTTTAATAGACTGAAAATGACAAATTTAAAATATTAAAAACACGGGGGAAAAAAGCGATTTTTTTTCCCTGTTTTCCCCTGTTTTTTCCCTTCGATATCCGCGATTTGGATCTCGATATGTTTGGATATTGAGAAGAAGCATGGGGGAAAAAAATAAAATAAATAAAAGAGAGAGAGAGAGAGAGAGAGAGA
>NW_019388370.1:0-7050 GCF_000671375.1 Centruroides sculpturatus
ATCAATATAATGTACAGTTATTTATTACGGACATAAATATTTAATAAAAGACGTACAGTACAGCAGTAACTGGAGGGAACGGAGGTGGCCGTTGTATGGAGGTTATTTCCTATGCTTTTCGAGAAGAAATGGCTCTCTCTTGACATTTTAGAAGTTCGATTGTTTTATTATTATTTTTTTTTTATTTCCTAAATAGACCTATTTGTTATATTTTTAAATAAACAATGCAAAATTTAAGCTTAGAAATTTATTATCGAACTGTAACTAACACTTCAAATATTATTAATGTTATTCACAAGACAATAATATCCATTAAAGATATAAATTTGGTTTAAATTAAAGAACATGTTTTATTGTAAATTGCACTAGCATCACCGCATCACATTGCAATTCATTCTCTGTATGTGACATCAAACTACAGAAGACGTGAGAGGAATGATAAAGTCCCTTTCTAGGCACTGTTTTTTTTACGTATAAATTAATTTTACATTAAAATTTTGACGCGTAAACACTAAAAATGAATTGAAAACAAAGGAGAATGCTGGCAAGTATACTCACCTGTACAGCCTTTTCCGTCTGCTCCGTACGAGATAACTCCCGATTTGACCTTGCTAAGAATTGATGGAAACTATACACTCTGTGACGTAGTACTAAGCAACACTAGCGCAGGCGCAATTCCAATACGTAACGACGCACTGTTACCGCAACAATATGATGAATTCCTTTCCATTACGTATCCAATATTAGATATAGTTAATGCATATTAAACAAAAGCAAATGAAGTAATACCGCTTGTTTCCGGTCGATAACTCCCGGTCATTCATCTTAAACGTACGAAACTCGCCTCCCCCTCGAAATAAATATAAGAACATATGGGATAGAGATCGATTTAAATATTGTAAACGTTGGAGATAAGTACGAGAAAATACGGGTTAAACTTTATATTAGAAGAGATATATTTCTCCTTTTCGGTGGCAAATGGAGGTAGGATACTTAGGTCATTGACCGGAGATCGGTCAGCCGATGACATCACGCTTCGTTTCTTCCAATTAAACCATACCACCTGTTCTTATATATGTTCGATGTCCAATTCTTTTAGACTTCGTTGTCACGTGTCACCGAAAATATCTAATAAACTGGTTTATATATTTATATAAAACTGTCTCCATCATAGAACAATATAAATATCGTTCTAATTTACTCGACACACACACTGTAAGGTAGAGTTATAACAGCTGTTGGACTTGATGTTTAAACTGTTATGTGTCAAATTTATAAAGTAAAAAATTAGTCTGTTAAAATACGTTTTTATGGTTATTTATTTATTTATTTTTCTAATTTAATATACAAAAATACTTCAAAATGTTTGCTTCTTTAAATGTACAGTACAATAAAATGAACAATTATCCTTTTCTCCTAAGAGGAAGTATTAACATTCAACTTTTTTGTGTTTTTTTTTATTCTTTGTGTGTATGATTATGTACTGTACATAATAGATCTAGTGTAAAACGGGCTTCTAAAATGGATCGTAAGGAAGTTAACCGGTCCTTCTGGAAACCTCATTCATAATAGTAACATTCTACGTTTTATGCAAGTTATTCAGCTTAAATTAACCGTGTTTTTGCCTTATATACTGTAATATAGTTTATTGAATTTGTCGTGCTATTCCGGGAAATGAATTTTGTTTTATTTAATCATCTCGTTTTTCTTTCAATTATACCTTTCGTGCATGAGAAAGATATTACCGATTTAGACTTATATCAGTTAAATCAATGTAAATCATCACAATTTATATGATTTATACTTATTTATTTCTCTCCAGACTATTTCGATTTTGTTAATTATTTAGTACTGTGTATGATTTCTCTTTATAGATTTTCTGTTTCAATAGGCAGAAGATCACTATTTAACATACGAATTTACATTTAACCTATAAAATAATAATAATTAGCATTAAGTTTAAATTCCCTTTTTAGAGATTCTTCATTATTATTATTATTACCTTCTCGATGACCTTCTTCATATTAACTCTTCGAATTTCTTAAGCATACGCTTGTAACCTTATACACCTGATTTATATGTTAAATTTAATAAAATGAACGTGTTTACAAGTTTTTGCAACAATTACAAAATATAAATTTCTCCTGAGGTGTTTAAATTTAAATTTCTTGCAACATATTTAATCCTAATTAAATATTTTCTTTTATTAAAGTACATTTCTGGTAGATATATTTTATCTTTTTAAAGAAATTTATGCATATGTTTAATTTATATTGTTGTGTTGTAGTGTTATATGTGTAGTATTGTTTGTTTATATGAAGATTTTATTTAAATTTAACAAAAATTAACTAGATATATTTCAAACAATATTAAAATTATTATTATTTTGTAAGTTTTAAAACTTGTTTTGCAACGAGAAAAGTTAAAATTTTCAAGGACACGACATAAAGAAAAACTATTATGAATTTTATTAATTAAGTTATAAAATTTAAAAAATACATTTATATAAAAATCAATATAATGTACAGTTATTTATTACGGACATAAATATTTAATAAAAGACGTACAGTACAGCAGTAACTGGAGGGAACGGAGGTGGCCGTTGTATGGAGGTTATTTCCTATGCTTTTCGAGAAGAAATGGCTCTCTCTTGACATTTTAGAAGTTCGATTGTTTTATTATTATTATTTTTATTTCCTAAATAGACCTATTTGTTATATTTTTAAATAAACAATGCAAAATTTAAGCTTAGAAATTTATTATCGAACTGTAACTAACACTTCAAATATTATTAATGTTATTCACAAGACAATAATATCCATTAAAGATATAAATTTGGTTTAAATTAAAGAACATGTTTTATTGTAAATTGCACTAGCATCACCGCATCACATTGTAATTCATTCTCTGTATGTGACATCAAACTACAGAAGACGTGAGAGGAATGATAAAGTCAAGTTTCCTCCTTCCATCTCTCTCTTCTTTTTTATTTAATGTTGAATTATTCTAAAAATAAATATGTCAGACTTTATTAAAGTTGTATTCGTTTTTAAACAATTTTTTAAAATTATAATTAAAAGAATAAGCGGTCAGAATTATCTAATCTATTCATAATCAATCATACTCTGGGCCTCTCGAAGGTCACGAAAGGTATAGGCCACTTACCTTTCGAGGCTCCCAGTATATTGAAAAAAAAACAGTGTTTAGAAAATTGTATTATATTCTTAAATAATAAAATATGATCAAAATAAATTAATATATAAGAAATAATTCTTTTTGAAGCTCCATAAATGGTAATCCTCTAGCCAAATAGTCCCTATGATAGGGCCTGATAAGGCCACCTTTAATGCATTTAAATGAATATATTCATAAATATAATTAACTAGATGGATTCTTTAACTAGTTCTATAGTAAAATATTGTTAATTTAATTACTGATAACTTACTGAACAGTAATTGATAATTAAAGTTATTGTATTTACAAATATCTTGAATGGCAAACTTCCATACAGAAACATGGTTTAGAATTATGTTAATCTTATCTCTTAATACTGTATATGTATTTATTTATACGCTGTTACAATTCTTCTCATTTAAAATACATTAAATGAAAGAATTTTGTTTTCTTAAAAAGCAGGGGGAAAAAATGTTTTCTTGATGTTATTTATAGAACGCTATAACGAGGTATTGTACAACGTTTTAACGAGGCATAACTTATACGAATAGAACGAAGTATAATTGATATATTTTAAGAAGAATTTATCCGAAGAAAAGCATACGTTATACTTTAAAATTATTATAATTACGTCAAAGCGCAACAAAATACAGTTAACTGACTTTTTGGCCATCCTGTATTTATAAACATATATATATACACAGGATATTTTTAAAAATATAATTGAAATCTTTCGTTGTAATGTATGATTTAATAACGAGTCCTATAAACTTTCACTTTTATTCGTGATACCGGAAAAGATTTTAGAACATCCTCGTCACGTATTCTATAAATGACTGAATGAGGGCATATATAAAGCTGCAGACGTTGAAAGCGGGCCAACAATTTTTATTTTTATTTTTATCTTTTAATAATAGAGAGGTTGCGGCTGAAGTTTTTATCTCTCAAACGTGAACATCGAACGTCGAGCGCCGCTATTGTAAACGGCGCTCGACGTTCGACGTTCACGTTTGAGAGATAAAAACTTCGACCGCAACCTCGCTAATAAATAAATATAATTTGATATAGAATTACAAATAAGATAATCTTTGTTTTTGATTTATCGAAAATTTATTCAGAATGCGGAAACAATTTTATAATGTGATGAACTCTTCGAATTCAAGGACATACATTTCTTCCGTGTTTAACGAAGTAGAACACACACGTGACCATTAGTTTTTAAAAGAATACAATGAGTACAACCTACCCGAAGATTTTTTGGGTCGCTCGGTGCACATTTGTTTATTAAATCGTATCTTTTTATTCGGTTCTCGGGTCTATTTTTTTTAAAGTATTCGATAATAAAATAATAACAATTCGATTTTGTTTACTCGTATTGTTTAGAAAACAACTATTTTTTTTTATCAATTTTATCCATTGTTGATATTATTTAAAACGTAATTAAGCATTTCAATTGTTCGCATGATTTAATATATATATATATATATATATATATTTCGTAAGCTTTAGAGTTAAGATTTATAGAGTTAACAAGTTTCTAAATTACTTATCTATCAAGGACATTTCACTTTCGATAAATTCATTCTTCCTTCCGTCTTTGTAACCTAAATTGTATCTTTTCTTAGACAGTTTTTCCACGTGAGATAGGCGTTTTTTATTCTTTAATAAATTATTATTAAAGTATATTTACTTCTAAGTGTTACCTTTATTCCTGAAATTCCTCTTTAAAAATTGATGTGCGTGAAAGCATGTTAAATTGAAATTTATATGCATTTTTTAATCTTTCATTATGGAGTTTTTAATTCATTTTTCGTAATAATTCCATATATTTTATCTCATAAAATATTCACTAATTGAATTTAATTTAAGTGTTGTAATTAAAATTATATTTAAATTTTACTTAACAAGATTTAAAATTTATTTATTAATAAATAAAAATAAGCAATATCTTTACATTAATATACACATATTTGTTAATTTATAAGTCTATATATACATAACTGATAAGATTTTCTATAAATCAAGATCTATATCTCTAAATAATTCGAAACAAAGAAGTGTACATAAAAGTCTTTGTCACAATTGTTTTCGGTTTAAAAAATATAAAAATATTCAAACCTATATGAATATAAATTACGTAGTATTGTTCAACAGCGGATAAATGCTGGAGCGGATAAAACCGACTGATCACTTGCTGGTGGATTCGTACTTTACCAATGGGCTGTCCACGTGGAGTTTTCCGGGTTTCTTCACGTGTCTAACACTTAAATAGAGGCCAGTTTCCCATGGAAAATTCTCCCTGGAGACATCCCTTTGGCAGATCGCTCAAATGTTGCGTGAGTTTAATGTATCTTTTGATACACGTCTTCCCTTCCTCCTATGAGTGTTACGCTACTATGTAAAACATTCTTTTATGCACGAATAGAAATAAACGTAAACAAATCGTAATAAGTAGATCCTTAAAAAGGAACTCGAGTTAATAGCGAGATTGCGAACGTCAAACGTCGAGCGCTGCTCGACGTTCGACGTTCGACGTTCACGTTTAAGAGATGAAAACTTTGGCCGCAACCTCGGACCATCTAACATTGGAAAATCATAGTTTTATATAAAAGTAACCAAATAAAGCGACATTATAAATTATAGTTGTGGTGTGGGCGGTGTGGATGAAGAATAAATTCTTAAATATTGTACTCTTATTTTACCTCTTACGTTAAAATGCCAGATAAGAAATTTATTTTGTGATTGATTGTGGTTTTGTGGCATATGTTTGGTTGGAGCGTGACTCTACTTATATCATCTCATTCTGATGCTCGAATCGAGAGTTAATAATGGCAATTGTATTCATTTTCCACGCTCTTCACGCTCTGATTAAGCGGNAAAAAAAAAGATAAAGTTTTAGCATAATTCATTATTATTAATTATCTCATGGTTAATCAGAATAAAGGGCGAGATAAATGTTCTCTTATAGCTAACGCCCACGGTTGTTTCTTTTATTTAAAATGATGACCGACTTATGATTAAAAATTGAATTGTTTGCTTATTATTTATTTGAGCCAAAGCTTCTGTGTGACATGACACAGATGCTTTTATTTACAACAATCGTTTCGAATCCGCTCATGTGCATTCATTTCCATGCTTTTTCAATGCATCCGTGTTGATATTCAGACAGTCGAGGGTGGAGATGGTGAAAGCATGAAGAAAAGGGCTGTATAAAAGTTCCCGCCTGTAACTATTTCAAAACAGTGAAGAGACCTTAGCCCACTTTTTTTAGTTAAAGTATCGATTATAAATAAAATAAATTTATACAGTGATTTATTTCTATTTAAACAATATAACCATTTCTGAAGTCATTTTTACAGATATTATGATCTGAGTGTATAACAAAGATGTTTACCTTGGGGTTAAGTTAATAATCTAATGTAATGTTAAAGCAGAGGTGAGCAGGAAAAGTGTAATGATAAGGCATTCCTTGTGACAAGGTAAGAAGAAACACCGACACATCTCACGAACTGTAATTAACCTGCATATTTTGTTTTTTTTTCTTTTTGATATAGTTTAACCTTGTTCAATAATGAAAGAGAAAGGACAAATAATTTTCTAGAAATTATTTTAAAATTATTCTTGTAATAAAATATGTTCTTGCACGGAATTGATTTTGCTTTGATATGTGATTAACCTGCAGGCCTCTAAATTACTTGTTCAAGGAAATGTATTAATATATCTGTATCAACTAAAAAGTTGAATTCTACATAAATATATATTTTTTTTAATTTTACTCAGAAATTAAATAATAATACATATAATATTTTATAGTATCTTCGTGCTATAAATAGTTATTACACATATCAATACATTATAACTATTTAACAACAGATT
>NW_019388371.1:0-5085 GCF_000671375.1 Centruroides sculpturatus
GTTTTATCCTATGCCATTTAAGGATATGAAACTAGATCTAAACATATGCAAAAATATATATAAATACAAAATAAAATGTATTAAAAGTTTGTGTATTAATAAATAAATGATAAGCTGTTCAATAATTAACGATACGAATAATTAACTTACCGATTCTCTAGGTTTATACTCGTATTTTTCGGTAATTACTTTACGATTTGTTAATGGGCTTCTGGACACTGATCTCGGTTGAAATCTTGGACTCGAAGATCCGTGATAATTAGAAGTTGGTGCTATTGTTTTATAACTTGGAGTCGAATTTAAATGGGCAGTAGTCGATTGCAAATCGGCCAAAAGAGCATCTGTAACAATGTTAATATAATAAGTCACTTGATTACAGTATTGAATTTTATTTCACAGTTTAAGATATTTAAAATGTATCTGAAATGATTAAAGATAATTCTCTTTAATAAAATTTAAATCAATTTTGTTGAAATTTTGAGGGGTTAAATTTAAGATAATTTTATCCGAAGATTTGGGCTTATTCGGTAATAAAACTATTTCCGGACTGTCTGGAGAACTTCAAAATGATTATCAAGTTGACAGGAAAAGCAAAAGTTTACCGAAGACGAGTTATATTTAGTACGAAACGTGCACATTTTGAGTTTGCTTCGGTCGTCCTTATTTGGTTGGAGTGTATTAGTTCGTTTCGTGATCACCAGAATTTTTTAATATTTCATATTATTAAAAATTACTTAAAATTTTTCATTAATAGAAAAACCAACAATCTGTCTAAGTAATTTTTTTTCATAAATAGTTTATTATTACGATTTATAAATATAAACGCAATTAAAAAAATTCCAAAGCATATTACTGACAACTGAAAACTACGCCATCTATATTCAAACAATTTTAATGATGGTTTAATATCGCGCCATCTGTGAGATTCTAAAATAAATATGTGTGTATATATATATTTTTAATGAAATAAGTTTAATGTATTATTAATTAATGTAAAAGATGTTTACTTTTATTCGCATATTAATTAAAATAATTTTACTGTGTAATTCATATAGTAAAACAACTGATAAAGTATTCGTTATATTTTAATTTAAAAAAATGATTGAAATAACAATTTTGTTAAATACAAGACAATTCGTCTACATGTAAAAAGCTATCAGTTAACGTAGAGAAATGGTCTTTTAAAAATAACGACACTTACTCATACTTCGACTTTCGTATATCGATGGATAGTATATACAAA
The DNA here is from genome assembly GCF_000671375.1 of Centruroides sculpturatus. NCBI lineage: Eukaryota > Metazoa > Arthropoda > Arachnida > Scorpiones > Buthidae > Centruroides > Centruroides sculpturatus. Next base: position 1,244 of record NW_019388371.1, read on the forward strand.
AATTTATATTAAAGACGTCAATTTATCTAAAAAAATTATTTAAATGCACGTGTGAAGTCTTCTTAAAACTTTAATGAAAAATTTTCACCTTCATAGAATTCGTCAATACCACGATGCATTCACACGATGCATTCACATAAACATAAAGTCATTGATAAATATAAACGGTATAAATGAATGTGGGATGATAACAGGCGTATGCAGCACACCCAACATGTCCCACACACAAAATAAAAAAAACTGTTTATGCAATTATTAGATAAATATTTACAGAAAAAGATTAAGATTTAATAATTTCTTAATTCTCAAAATGAGAACATTCAACTATTACGTAAACATAATATCCTTCATTTTCTCCCCATATAAATTACTGTAAATATTTTTCTATCTAAATTACAATAGACTGTGTTGATTTGCCCCCTTTGTATTCTTATTACAATACGGCGATACAATAGACACGAGATTTTATAATATCAATTTGGTATAATAAAACAAAGCTCAACACAGTCGTGGCCCGCGAAGTCCTAATATGCTTCCCCGGGATTTTGACAACGTAATTTTATTTTCCTGTTTTCTGTCTCCTGTAACCTCATTTAAGCTGATATTCATGACGAAGAACATTCAAGCTAAACTTGACCAGTAAAAAGAAGAGAATAAACTATATATTGCTAGTTTGCATATCATTAGCATATAGGCTATTATATATGTTTTCTTAGTTCCTAGTGTACTGGAAGTTACGGAGTATGTTGTTACTCAGTAGGCTTAAAGAAAAACTGTATGCGCCGGAAGCCCATAAAGTTTCCTTGAGCTTCTTATGCAGAAAAAATTGCTCATTACTGCTCTAACATTTAAAAACTGAGATTTATTATCATGTATAACTTAAAATTTTAATTTATAAATTTTTAATGCACTTACACTTACAATTTCAGTATTTATAACATTTCTATATATCTTTGATTATGTCCAGGAAACGATCATTTTTGATAATTTCCTGAACATAATCAAAAGTCGTCTTAAAAATATGTCTTGCACAAGCGTTGATTCGACCTTCCTCTCTCCAAATAAACAATTTAGATGTTTTTTCATTTCTCCCTTTAAAGGAAACAGGTAGAAACATTCTTCTCAATACGCACCTTTTTTTAAATGTAAAACTTGAATGTTTTCAAAGGAGATTAAAGCAGAAATTACGAATTATTAAACAAATAATCTATTAATAATGTAATAATTACCTCAAAACTACATGTCATTTTAATTCAATTTAATACAATCACTGTACTTTAAAACTGATGTATCGTATTTTGTTAGACGTTGCGCGCTGATGTTATAACCACTGTAAAGATTCCTAGTTCTAATTCGATGTAAATTTGTTAAATTCACATGGATTTTTTTTTTTATATTGAAAGATCTCATTCTCATCTGTCACTGATATTGATATATTCTATTGCATTTCAGATGCGTTGGCTATCTGTTTATAATAGGCAAAATTGCCTATTATAAACAGCCTATTGTGCGCTGTGCTACACGTTACAAATTCAATTTAAATTAATTTACGATCTACTAATTTTATGTATAAAAGTTTAAATATATTCTTTTTAATAAATGAAATCAATGATTTACAAAGAATTACTAAAAATTCCATTCAGTTATTCCTATCTAAGTCTTCTCGATTACAGTATTGTCAATTAGATATAAACATCTAACATCTTTGCAGTATTTAAAATTTCAGGATTATAAAAAGCATTTCAATATATTTAACAAAAGCATGCTGTATATATTAAGTATAAAATACTGTATTAAGAATAAAATATTCTATTTTTGCATATTGTATTTATAAATTATATTCTAATCTTTTTACCATGAACTATTTTGAAAATTAATTTTCTGTTCGTTCAAAAATCAATCCTTTTTAGGTTTGATTTTTTCACAAATAAATAAACAATTGATTCAACCATTTTCTGAGTAATTAGCCATCGCGCAGCTATTTTCAAATCATATTCTTTAATTTTAATATGCACGTACAATGTTAACTTCCTTTACATGAATCCTACATTAATTCAACAATAGACTTATAAATAACAGACAAGACATTCCATTATTTGCACCTATTTGTGTACCCATTGGAAAATTTAAAATATTTCTTTAAATTATTTATATTTACGTTTTATTTGCCAATTTTTGAATTATTAAAAATAAAATTCTTTCGTATTTTCGTATTTATATTATTCAACTTCATTAAATTGTTTGCTATAACAATAAATAGGTACAGTTAAATACTTTTAATCACACTGTTTTTCAAAATATCCTCTGCACAAAATTCTGTTTTCATATAAAGATTAATTGCTACAAGATTAATTTATTTCAATTCTTTCATAAACACATTGTAATCTCGCTAAATTAAACTATTTCGTTCCATATCAGGACATTTTAATCACGTTTTATCATAGATTATGTCAGACACACAATACTGACGATCGGGGAACCGGACCCGACATATCCGGATCAGCTTACTCCTCAAAATTTCTAAATCGATCCTATCAGTCTATAAAAACAAAGCTATTCAACTTGATATCTCGCGGAGAAAAGCAGTCCACAAAGATTTTCATGCATATAATTCACAATAAATATAAATTGCATATAATTATAAGAGAGAATACGAAAATATTTTAAATGTAAGTTTTATCTAATGAACCTTTTTTAATAGCTAGACAAATAAATTTATTACGAATGGCACCGGCACACAACAGTTATTCTTAAAGTCTTAAATTACTATTATTAAAATGTCAGACGGATGAAAGCATGCAAAATATTATCCATATCCGCGTTAATTTCATGGGTCGTTCAAGTCGCGATGATGTTCTCCATCATTCAGTCATATTTGCCAGGAAATTATACCAAGAAGCAGGATCACTGATATTAGGTGAAGACGTGGCCAAATATGTAACTTATGGATTACTGTCATCATGTTAAAATATTCATTTTGTCTTCATTAAAATACGAATATTTATGTACTATACTTCATTAAAATAAATATACAGTACATAAAACAGTTGATGTGTATTGTTATTTCGATGGATCTTACAAATCCAGAAGACTCTATACTCTGAAATCATCACTTAGAACAGTGTTTTTCAACCTTCTTGAATACGCCACCCCTTTACAAGTTAAAAAATTCTGACGACCCCCAGGGCCATATTAAAACTATATCAGTGATTTTAAAAACTACGTATTTAATTTTCTTTCTTTAAATATCGATCGAAAAACCAATTGTACTGTAAAATAAACAGGCACAGCCTTCTCACTGAAATTCTAGTTTTTTTTATTGTAGTGTAGGACTTACAAACACTTGTTTTTTTCTTTAACCCGCGACCCCCCGTGTAAGGCTTTGCGACCCCCTGGGGGTCGCGACCCACAGGTTGAAAAACACTGACTTAGAATATGATTCACGGACCGTGTGGCGCCTTCATTAATTACGCAATGCTAACTCATAATAATACACAAATTCAAGTTTCATGGCAACCTATATTTTCCGCATGGTACTAGCCAGTGATGGCGAACCAGTGGCCCGCTTGACGATTTCAAAGTATCCGTATTGAATGTTTAGAAAATATTACTTTTTATAAATTATAAATATATATAGGGGAGACCGGGGCAACTTCGGCATGCGGGGCAAGTTTGTCAAGCGCTTTTTTTAAAAAAACAAATTAAAAGGAGACTTTGGTTATAGGTTAGGCAGTTGAGTTTTATTGGTGGCTTGTTGAGTGTAGTGTTTTTATTGTTCTCCAACAAGCGTAGTTGAATTATCAAGCAAATTTTCATTTTCGTTCAATTCCATATAATATTTT
>NW_019388371.1:9392-11898 GCF_000671375.1 Centruroides sculpturatus
ATGTAATTTGCTATAAATTTTAAAGACTTATCACATCACAGTTTTCAATTGGAAAACTCGCTGAGATTTTATTAAAGCTTTTCAAATGAAAACTGTGATGTAATAAGTTCTTAAAATTTATAGCAAATTATATAAAGCTATTAAGAAGATTTATTACAATACAGGACAATAAGCAAATAATTATAATTATAAACAATAAATTTATGTATGCTTTATTTTCGGCTATTATTTGAATTACCTCTAACAAAAATGCCCAGCTTTGGATCTCAAACATAAAATTATATAATTAAACTCTCTCTCTCTCTCTCTCTAAATATACAGTATATATACAGGGATGTTCATTTCAATCAATCCATTGAAATAATTCCTAAAATACAAATCCTACAAAAAAAATTCATTGAACCAAAAATGTTAGATTTTAAGGAGCCACAAAGTGGGTTATCAGTTTCGCCATTGATAGTGTTACAATCGGTGTAAAACAAGGTCAGCTTCATCTTCTCAAATGGGAACCCCCAGTTTTTATTGAATATTATGTCTCTACATGATAAACAAACTTGAAACATTTTTCCCGAAAAATGTACAGTACTTATCAGAAATTATGAACGTTTGAAATTTTACGCGACATCCATAATCGCGTGCCCGCCTGCGTGGTTTGGCAATCTGTAGAGTTAAAAATACTTTAAAAATCATTAGGAAACTTATTATTTGATTAAATCATTATTTTTCTTCAAGTAATGAACTACAAAATCTAGAGTTTCCATAAGTTTAAAACAAGAAATCTGGACATGTGAGATAGAGTTGTGATCAAAGTCCATGGATATCCAACATTAGGTAGTTAGTAGCAGCTCTAAGAAAATAATTTCACTGCCATGTTTTGAAACCGTTCGAATTCTCTATATTTGTTCCATAAGCGCAATGTAGCGTAATAACGATTACTTGGCACTATTCACTTCTTTATTTCAATTTTCGTTGATACGCGTTTACACACACGTTTCGGGCATCATTTGCTCCTCTTCAGTCAACTAAAATATATATAAAACCATTTTTACATGCACAACAACCCGACACATAAATCCAAAAATACGGATTATACAAGTAGTTCATGACGTACTTTAAAAATATAAATGCCATCCTTAGATGTATATTACCACAAGCGGGAACCATACAATATACATTGGATTACCTGATGTTTCAATTTAAGAAAAGGTTGTTTTACCATAAGACTACTACTCAAAAAACCAAATTGACAAATTCTGCTCAAGACATACCTCAAATACTAGGCCAAAAACTTAATTTTAATTGGTATACACAAGACTTATTTATAACATTTTTGACTTTCACGATCAGGTTTTTTTGTGAAAATAATTCCAGTGAATTGATTAAAATAAACTATTCTATATTGCTGTATCTATAAAAATTAATAATGTTTTAGTTTAAAAAGAGAATAGTCGATATAGCGAAATAACCCTATACAGTACTTAGCTTAATATCAATTAGTATAACATAAATCAATCAAATCGAATAAAAAATATATCGTAATTAATCTCAAATACGTGGAGCAGAATTTTGAGAGAAATAACTATAAATTGAAATAATATACATAAAAGAACATTGCTTTTGCGATAGATATAAAGAAATTTAGATTATAAAACATGTAAAGAAAAAAAAAATTAAATTTTGGGCTTAACCTAATTGTTTCACTCTATCAAATTATAAATAAAATAAAAATTTATGCTAAAAAACAGAATTTCTTTTCACAGACTATAGGAGAATACTGAAATATAGATTATATGCAAATTAGATCATCCTGCACTGTAATCTGAATAACCTCATTATACTATTGATAGGATCGACCAGAGGCAAGTGATCAGCACTTTATACAACTGAAGATCTATAGAAATAGTCAAGCTTCTCCAAACAGTTACAGCAGTCACCACGCAACACAGAATCAAAATAAATAAACTTTAGAACACTAATATTGAAAAAATAATCAAATTAATTATTTAAAATCTTTTATAATAGTTTAATATGAACAGAACATATTAATTAATTTATTTTGTTTATCACATTTAATATAATTTTCAACAGATGTCGCACATGATATTAAGTAGGTGTAATCCGAAACTTCGTCATTGCGACCGTTCTGCCATCTACATGTAGAAATAGTAAACTATGTTAATAACTTTTATAGGTTATTTTATTTTACACATTACTTACAGTAATTGTTTTATCCAAAACAATAATTTTTATTTTTGATAGAAATTCTACTAGAAGTAAAGATTAAGATTTATTTATAAAATGTTTTATGCTTCAAACTGAAATTTTTAAAAACACACATACTGTATATTTAAAATGTCGTATTTATAAATATTCAGATATTTAATTACAGAAATGCAATTGTAACATCTTTGACTTTAATATAATAAACACTTGAAATACATTTTTTTAAATTTTATTTTACGTTTTTAATTTTATGATGAACGTAGACTTAGTTTATCCCCAATAA
>NW_019388372.1:0-7041 GCF_000671375.1 Centruroides sculpturatus
TTTTCTCTACTCTTTCTTTGCGATGATTCTTTCTGGAGTGGGCGCTTTTGTGGTGGCTATTTTATGGGTTATCGTGCCCTTTTCAATTCTTTTCACCGGTTCAGTTTGAGGTCTTTATTACCGCCTCTTAAGTAACCGCGTGGTTTTAAAAGTTCAACCAACCAGACGCAAAAAAGTCCGCCAAGATCCGGCTGTAATTCAAGCCGGCGACCAAGAAAATCAACCGGTCGCGGTTAAGCCCGAAAAAACCGCTTTAAATTCGCCTGTTCAAGAAACGACTTTAGCAGTTAACGCCGACAAGCAGGAACAAACGACCTTTGACGACCCTTTTTAAACTTTGTTATAATTCTGTTCAATTTAGCAAGGAATCAAAATGCCAAACCGTCGAAAAAAATCTTTCCAAGATCACCGCAAGCGTTTAATTGAACGCGGCGTGATTACAAAGTTAGATAAGTTAGAAAAAATCAAATTTAAACGTACGTAATTAACCACGTCTCCAGGGGCGGCACATTTTTTCTATAATGTTTTTGCATTCTAATGAAAAGAATAACCTTTAACCGCGACAAATACGGAACGCTTGATTTTTTGATGGCTTTGTTTGTTTTGCTTGTTCACTGCTTAGCTTTTGCTTTTTACCTGGCCCTGGTTCTGGGTCTTTACTTCCTCTTTCACGGCGATTTTAATCTATCAGTGGCTAAGTGAACGGCTCTTTTAGCTTATCCGCTCAGTTTAGGCGTATTTTTTAACGCCACGCTGCAAATTATTTACAGCGAAATAGGTGGACTTTGAATTCGCATGTCAATGTGACTCCACACTTTTGTTTTAGCGGGTCTAATCGCGATTATCGTTTTTGTGGTGAATTAACGTGGAAAAACTAACTTGAAGTCAGTGCCAGCAGCGAATTAAAAGCGGGACCCACCTCGTTGTCTTTACGACCGAATGGTGCGGAGATTGTAAAATGGCCAAACCGATCATCAGCCAACTTGAGCAAGAATTTGCTAACGATCCGATCACTTTCATCGAAGTTGACGCCCAGCAAGCAGCGCTTTTTGGTCGGGAAAATTCTGGATCTTGAAAAGTTCTCAAAGTGCCGGCTTTTTACTTGGTTCAGGACGGTCACGCCCATCTGCTTGGCTACGAATATTTGCCGTTTGACAAGTTAAAAGAAGCTATCGGCCTAGTTTTGCCAAAGGAAAAAAAGTAGATGGATCAAAGCCGACTTGATCACATTCCGGCTAAACCAGGCGTTTACTTGTGGAAAGATCAAATCGGCGAAGTTTTATACATTGGCAAAGCTAAAAATCTTCGCCACCGCATGCGTCAGTATTTTCGCGGAATGCTTAATTCTTACAAAACCGCCGCTTTGGTAGAGCAAATCTCAGACTTTGACTACGTGATCACTCCTAACGAGAGAGACGCGCTGATCTTGGAAAAAAACTTCATCGAGAAACACCTTCCCAAGTTCAACGTCAAACTTTTAGACGATAAGCACTACCCTTACATTGAAGTCCGTCGCAACCAAAAATTGACCATCAAAACGCTCTACCGGATCCGCTCGCAGCGGGCAACCAAGCACGCTTTTTACTACGGACCTTTTCCGACTGGTTTTGGCGTCCGTAAAATAGTCAACCTTTTGAACCGGATGTACGTTTACGAAAAAGGCTTGCCGATTGTAAATTTTGAACCCGCTAGTTTAGAAAGCAAGTTTCGAGAAATTAAACGACTGCTCTCTAGTCAAACAGGTGCTTTGATTAAATTTCTCAAGGCAAAGATGGAGTCGCACGCCGAAAAAGAGAACTATGAAATGGCGCACGAAATCAAACAAACGATTGAAGCTCTGCAAGTTTTAGAAAACCATCAGACCGCCCGCATTAACAATTTAAAAAATGTCGACGTAATTGTGTTTTTAGAACAAGCGGGTTACATCGCTGTCTCGATGCTTTTTTACCGTCAGGGCAACCTTTTATCTCGTTACGAAAAAATCGTCGAAAAAATTGCACCCACGCTGGACACGGTGCGCCAGTTTGTTAGTCAGTATTACCAATCCAATCTCAAACCCGACTTGCTACTTTCCAACTTAAACTTTGAAAGCACCGATTTTCAAATCGTCGTACCGCGCCAAGGCAACAACAAAAAAATCGTCGATCTAGCGATTGAAAATGCCAAAGATAACTTGAGTGAAAAGTTAAAACAATTCCAATTAGTCCAATCCAGCCAGCAGAAAGTTTTGCAGGAGTTGAAAGATCTTTTGGGACTAGAGCATCTTGGTCAAATTGACGTGGTAGACACTTCCCACACTAACAACACTTTACCGATCGGTGTGGTAGTTGTTTATCAGGACGGAGTCAAAATGCCGCGCAAATTTCGCAAATACAGTTTGGCTGCCACTGGTCGCCAAGCTGACGTTGAATACATGGGTCAGCTTTTAACTAAACACTACCGCGAGCGCGACAACGCTTGGCCGAGTCTATTAATCGTTGACGGAGGTAGAGCTCAGCAAAACGTGGCTCAAAGTCTTTTGCCTGGCTTAGCAGTCGTAGCGCTTGGTAAAAATCGGTCCCATAAAACCGACTATTTGCTCAGTCAGTCCGGGCAGAGGATTAAGTTGAAAAAGTCTAATTTGTATAATTTTCTTAGCGGGGTGCAAATCGAAGTTGATCGCTATGCCAAAGTGATTCACCGTCGGAAAAGACAAACTACGTTGGAAGGTGTTTTGACCAGCGTCAAGGGAATTGGCCTTGCGACTGAGAAAAAGTTGCTGGAGTACTTTGGTGATTACGCTAGCATTTACAACGCTTCGATTGACGAGTTAACCGAGGTTGTGCCACTGCGGTTAGCCAGAGCTATCAAAGATAGGTTGGGAGAAAAATAACATGTTTACAATTTTGGTCATTTCCGACAATCACGGCGACAAAGACGTGATGGAAAAAGTTTTAGAGCGCGAAAATTACGATTACAGCGTCCACCTAGGCGATTCACAAATGAGCCAAGCCGAGATTGAAAGCATGTTCAATTTTTACGTGGGTGGCAACAACGATCAAGGTTTTAGCGTTGAAGAGGAAGTGCTTGAATTTGACCATCTAAGGGTGGCGATTTGCCACGGTCACACCGTCTTTGATCGTTCGGGAGGTATGCAACTTGCCCTCGCTCAATTTGCCCAAAAATACCGCGCTCAAGTGGTGCTTTTTGGTCACACGCACATTCCAACTTGGGAAAATTACCAGGGCTTAACTTTTATTAACCCCGGTTCGATTACTTTTCCCCGTTCGTTTGAAGGTAAGACCTACTGCCTAGTAGAGATCGATGATTACAAAGTGGCGAACGTGATTTTTAAAAACCCTTAATCCAATCAAACTTTAAGGTGTTAAAATAAAAGTTATCACTTAATCGGTCGTGTAGCTCAGTAGGATAGAGCACGTGCCTTCTAAGCATGTGGTCGCAGGTTCGACTCCTGCCACGATCGCCATTTTTTTATTGACCTAATTGATTATGCCCCCGAATTATTACCAAAACAAGCTAGACCAAATTGAGAAACTAGTCGCTGAGAAGCGGTTTAAAAAAGCCGCCGAATTAGTCCGCGAGGAACTGGATCTTCCCTACGTACCTTGGAAATACGAACAGTTTTTTCAACGTTGAAACGATTTTTTACTCCGAGAGTTAAAAAACAGCGCTCCGAACAAAAAAGCGTCTCAAATTAGTCATGAGGAATTTTGAAATTGCCTGGAAAGTCACGACGCTCATAAAGTTGCCTTCGCGCTTCAAAACGCTCCCAACCTCAATTTGCATCCGATCGCCGCTAAAGTCAAGAACTGAATTAGTCATTCTGGCAGCGAAAACCGTCTCGCCAAAATAGTTTTGATGGATGAACTAGCCCGGCAAAAGGTGGGCGGCCAAGTTATTTTTGAAAACCAGACCATCGATCTCAGTCGATTCGATAGTTATTTTGATAACGATTTTTACGACCGAGTTTTGCAGCAGATTGACCAGCTCACATCTCAAAACCCCTCGCTCCGCAAACTAGCGGTGCAAAACTTTAAGAATTACTTACTGGTTAATTTCCCGAGCAGTGCCGAGCGTCCTAACCTAGGTCGCTCAATTGTCCGTGTCACCCAAAAAATGCTTGGTACAAGAACTAAATTGACCACCGCAGAACAAATTATTCTCGAGCAAATCAGGCAACTTTAAGCGTTAAGTTCGATCAAGCGGTTAATCACTTTGTCGTTAATGATTGGTACTTGCGCGTAGTTTTTGCTGATCATTTTTTTAATCTCTTCGACTGGTTTGTTGTAGATCTTGGCAAATTTTTGGTACTGCTGTTCAAAATCTTCTTCGGTTGGGCGAATTTTTTCGGCGCGAGCTATTTCGGCAAAGATGAAAGAGTCGATCAGTCTCTTAACCGCTTGTTCGCGAAAACGATCCTTAAGTTCTTGTTCGCTTAACCCGAGCGAAGACGCGTAATCTTTGAGAGTGTAGTTTTGGCGTTTCAGATTCTCGCTAAATTGCTCAGAAATGGCTTGGGTCTCTTTGTCAATCAATTGGTCGGGCACCACCACTTTGGTGTCAGCCTTTAGTTTTTCAAAAACCGCCTGAATAAATTTGTTGCGGCTTTGGATGGCGCTTTGTTCAACAAACATTTCGCGGATGTGTTGGCGCAACTCCTTGAGATTATTGACGTTTTTCAAACCGACTTCTTGGGCCAATTTATCGTCTATATCAGGCAGCTGCTTAACTTTAATTTCGTGGATCTTTATTTTGAAAACCGCCGGTTTACCTTGCAAAGATTTAACGTTGTAATCGCTGGGAAAGTTAACCTTGATTTCGCTTTCTTGCCCCTTGCTTAACCCGATCATTTGGTCTTCAAAGCCAGGGATAAATTTTTGGGATCCGATTTCTAAAACGTAGTCTTTAGCCTGGCCGTTTTCAAACGGCTTGCCTTCGACAAGGCCTTCAAAATCAAATTTGACTAGGTGACCTTTTTCGATTTTTCCTTCGTAGGGAACTAACAGAGCGTGTTTCTCGCGCAAGTTTTCCAGCTCTTTTTCGATTTGACTTTCTTGAACCGAAGTCTCTTGGTATTTAACTCCCAAGTTTTTGTAATTGGCCAAATTGATTTTTGGGTAAACAGCGTAACGCAGTTCAATCGTCAGTTCCTGGTCGCTAATTTTGGCGATTTTAGGCACCGGTTGATCGAGCACTTTATCGTCGGGAGAGATTAATTCCTGCGCTTTTTTGACTAGATCATCAAGTATTTTGTCAATCGCTTTGGCTTTAATTTCCCGCTTGCTAATGTGTTGTTTAGCGATTGCTTCGGGCACTTGGCCTTTGCGAAAACCTTTGACCAAAAGCGAGTTGCGCATTTTTTCAAAGCTACTCTTTTGAGCGGTCACCCACTGAGCGCCGTCAACTTCGGCTTTGATGACTAATTCTGATTTTTCGGCGTCAAAAACTTTTTTCATCCTTACATCCTTATGGTTAACCTAGGCTTATGCACACTGATTATACATTATCCAAATTGTTATAAAAACTAATCGGGTAAAATACACTTACCATGTCCAAGCCTCGCCTTGTAACCGGTATTACCGCGACCGGAAAAATAACTTTGGGAAATTACATCGGTGCGATTAAACAGTTAGTTGCTCTGCAAGATCGTTACGATTTGTTTATTTTTGTGGCCGATTTACACGCTTTGACGATCGAAATTGATCCGGAAACTTTGTCATTAAACCGCCAACAAACCGCGGCTCTTTATTTGTCTTGCGGTCTTGACCCTGAGAAGGTGACTTTGTTTTACCAGTCTGACGTGCCGGCCCACAGTCAACTCGCTTGGATTATGCAAAATATCGTCACGGTGGGCGAGTTATCCCGGATGACCCAGTTCAAAGATAAAGGCCAAAAACAAGCTAATCAGACGACGCAAATTCGGGGCGGACTTTTGACTTACCCGACTTTGATGGCCGCCGACATTCTTCTTTACAATCCTAAGTTGGTGCCCGTCGGATCCGACCAGTTGCAACACCTTGAGTTGACGGCTCACTTAGCGCAGCGCTTTAACAATAAGTACGGACCAACTTTTCAAGTGCCCGAGCCGCTTCTGCCGGCCGTCGGAGCCAAAATTATGTCGCTCAGCGATCCGACTAAGAAAATGTCCAAATCGGATCCCAACCCGAAAAGTTTGATCGCTCTGCTTGACGATCCCGAGTTGGCGGCTCAGAAAATTTTGCGTTCAAAAACCGACTCAGAAAACAAAGTTTACTTAGACGACAAAAAACCGGGTATTAAAAACTTGCTAACCATTTACGCCGCTCTGACTAACCAAAGTCTCAAGACAGTCAGTCAAATTTTCGCCGGAGAAAACAGCTATTTACCGCTTAAGCAAGCTCTGGCTCACGAAGTTAAGCAGTGTTTGACGTTAATCCAAAATCGTTACCAACACTATTTAGACCAAGTTGATCAGATCGTGCAAAAAGGCGCTCGCCGTGCTAACCAAGTAGCCGACAAACAGTATCAATTAGTTGCTCAGAAAATCGGTTTAAACTAACTAGAGTCAACGCTAGCAGTGTTAAAGCGACCGTAGTTAAACTTAATTTTAGTCGCGATGATTCAAAGGTCTTTGTCAATGGCGTAAAGTTTCCGAATGATATCGCCTAGTTCTAAAAGCAAAATGGTGGTCGTAATCACTTTTTTATCTTGACCAGTGTAACCAGACTTCAGCGGGATGATTGACCAAGCGTGGTGAAAATTGCTGTTCTTTAAGTAGGCCGAAACTTTTTCAGGTTGGTTGGAATAAATATCTAATTTTACTTTGGAATACTTAGGGTAGATTAAATCAATGATAATGACGCTAACAAAAAGGTAAGTCATGGTACCGATCAAAATTATGAACCACAACTCGTGGCTGTAAGTCGGTCGGTTAAGTCCCACCGAAATTGTGAAGGAAATAGCCACCATGCAAAGAGAGACAAACGTGTTAATCAGACCGACTGATTTTTTGTAGCGGTGCGAAAAGTAATACACGATAATGTCGGTTCCGCCTGTGCCACC
>NW_019388373.1:0-7540 GCF_000671375.1 Centruroides sculpturatus
AAGAAAACATTGTTTAATTTATATTAATATGTATCACTTAAAAAATTTTAATGAAGTTATTAATCTTAATTATGAAAATATACTAGCATGTTTTTTAATTTTTGGAACCTAACCCTCCTTTTCATACTAGTTCTTTGTTTCGCATAACACGGCAATTTTTTGGAACATATCTACCGTGTTATACGGGGGTTACCTGTATATATAATGTATAAGTTCAGAAACTGAATATTGTGTGTGATTGATCTTGTCATATTTCTACAGGCACCAATCCATAAGAGACAGAGGAACATATCTCTCCAATATATTTGTACTGATAAATTGTTTCATAAAACATACTACATTTTCTCAATTCTAACAATGTGCACTCAATTTTCAAGAATCAAAACCCAAAAAAAGTTAGCTTGTAAATGTAATGGCTATCTTATAAGTTATTACCAAACACACTTGACAGCAAGATGGCCAAATGGTCAAGGTGGCAGCCTACTGCTCTGGGGACCAGGAATCAAACCCAGATGAGTTGAAAAATTCCCAGGAATTTTTTGAGGGTGGTCCGTTCGAATATGTCAAGCCCCGTCCCTTGCTGCCTGGTCGCCCCATTGTGGCCCTGGCCGAACTCATAATGGGCCTGCTAATAAGAGGCACTCTTAGTGTCTTAGTGTCCATAGGGCAGAAAGAGTTAAAAAAACCACCACTACACCATGGAAAGTTAACAAATTCAAACAGCAATAAATGCATTTTTGAAAAACATTTTATTGTCATATTTACAATGCTTCATAATGTTCAAATTTCTGAATATATTAATTTATGATTCCATTATCAAGTATACAAGTAAAGAATCTGTATACTAACAAAATTACAGTCAAAATTACTGTAAGATCAATGCTTTAACAGTGAGATTTCATGCCAGTGTGTACAAGTATGAAATTTTCCAGATATCTAGTATCACATTGAGATAACTGTATACATGTTCTTAAGCATAGCAAATAATCTTAAACTTAGAAGACCCATCTGCTGGACATTGTTCACTTGGCTTGCTGTAGTTCAAAAAACCAATAAACCATACAAAAACAAAAACTAAAACCAAAGTAGTGGAAGAACATCACCACATATTGATGACATAATAAATGCAAACTGCCAATTTGAATGAAGAGCAAACAACACGAACGAGACTGCATTAAGTTAACTTTGTGTCCAATTCTAATGCATATCCAAATTTGGGAAACCAGACATCAAAAAACAATGCACATTAGAATCAACAAACACAGTAAACTGTACTGTACATATTTTTTATTTTATACTGTACTACAAAAGTTAGGAGTAGAAACAAATCAAGCTGTACCTGTATATAACAGGTACAGCTTGATTTTTATATCCACTCAAAAGCCAACAATAAGAAATATTTTTTTACTTGTTATTGGCATGACACCAATGCATATTTCTCTTACCAATAAAAGGTATAAAATGAATAAAAATTATATATCTTTAACAAAAGTATAACTATATTTTCACACACATTTAGATAATAAAAAATTATTCATAAAACTTTGATTTTACCTTGAAAAACCTCAAAAGTATTATCTTAGTGGACTAAAATGCTTATTTTAATAATAATTTTCTCTTATTTGTATCATGTTGCTTGCAATGATCACGCATGCAATTCAAGCCAGTGTAACGTAACAAATATTCATTACTTATTCTAAAAGATTATTTCTGCAGTCAAAAATCATTATAACGATTGTTTTTAATAAAAATTTCATTCAAAGTTAAATTTTAAATAAATATATTGGAATTAATAAAGTTTAATTAAATATCTCAATGTTCAATTTTTGGACTATAATTCAACTTTCAATTAAAAAGTTTAAACAAATTATAGCCCAAAAACTCTAGCATTTAGATATTTAAAAGAATTATTATTAATTATTAAAAATTTGGGATTATTTAATATATGTATTAATAAAATTTATTTGAACTAATATCTTTTTAGTATAAAGGTTTTCTTATAATTTCATGAATTAAGTTTACTACTTTTATATCATAAAATGAATCACTTTGAAATCAGTTAATTAGGCTATTTAATATCAATATGAAATTGGAAATAATATGACTTTTTATTTCCAATCAATAATTTAAGTTAAAAATTGGCATAAAATGACTTAAAATATAATCTAATACATTAAAAATTAATAGTGTTCTTAGCATATAAAAATGATTGTTCTTATTTAAATACTATTCAATGGACAGAAGAGAAAGTGAATCTTCATCTATATATATATATAAAAATGGATGTGTGTGTGTGTCCCTATATTTCACTTTTCCGCAAAAACTACACATCGCACATGAATGGTATTTGTATGTGGTGGTAGCCCCAAGTCTCCATTNCTTTTCCCATCCAAATACATGTTTGAGATTAAAACATGAGATTCATTCAAATTTCCTTTTTGCTGACTTCATCCAAACCAGATGTTAAGGTCATCCTAATGCTATCTTTAATAGCTGTTAGGGATTAATCTGCCACTAGTCAAATCACCAAAAGTTGATATTTTAAATTTGGTGAGAAGTTTTTCAAATAATTTTTCCAAAAGATTATCATCTATTTCTCAAGAACTACGAATTTCAGTATTCTAACTTTTCAACATTCTTATTTTCAGTATAAATCAAGCTGAAGAGTTATTGACCAATTTGTATGCAACCTCTCCCATTAACAGGTAAATGAGATTGTCATATCACACACAAGATTTCTCCTTTTTTTTTTTTTTTGCGCAACAGTTTAGGTCTATGAGAACTTTGGCCCCTCCCGCTCAGAGAGCACTAAAGGGCCAGGAAGTGTAGAGTGAAAAGTATGATTGTCCCATAAGGGCTCATAATGTATTAAACTAGTCCCCTGTCAGGGCTCATAAATTTTTTACATGTTTCTTGGAGTCTGTTTTTGTTATTTAATATTAAGGGCCAAAAAACTGATTATGTATGTTAGTTGTAAGTAGGTGTTAGTAGTTTAGTTATAACCAGTGCTAGATATGTAGCAGAGGTGTTGTATAGATACCATCCAGCTAAGGCAAAAATATTATGTAACGAGCATGTTTGGAAAAGGTCTAAAATTTGGTGATGAGTTTGTATATATTAAAATTAACAATTATGATGGTTTAGTAATTTAATATTTTATGTTAAATAATTCACAGTTGTATGTGTTGGATTTGAAGTTAATTTAAAAAATGGAATTAAGATAATATAATGGCCAAAGCTGGATGGTGCATGAAAGAAGACTAGGATGATAACCAAAGAGAGATAGGATAGATTTAGTGTGTTAGTGACCAACATAGCCTAACCTAGTTTTTCTGGCTTGTCCAGAGCCACTGTGGAAAAGAAAGCAGCAGTGGTAAAGCCACAAATGGTCAGGTCCAACAAATTTAGAATAAATGTTAAAATTTTGAAGTGGGATACTGGCTTGGTGAACAAGTCAGCAAGTCAGTTGGATGCCTACTGGGAGGACTTTAACAGGAAGCTTGACCCCATTAGGGAGATAATATGTGAAGGAAACGCAGTAAAACTTCACATGTCAAGCTAGGCCAAAACGAAGGCCAACCGAAGCAGAATACCAAAGTGGAGAGGAGTAGTTATGGGGGAACCAAATGTGGTAAGTGTTGGACAAGACCACCATGGAGAGCAAAGTTTAGAATGGTTTTTATACTTGAGATTATAGAGTGGCTTTTGCATTATTGATAAAAGTTGAAATCAAGACAGAATGAAGCAAGATTTACCCGACAGAGGATCGTCAAAGGGGTCCTACAGGACCAGGTAGAGAGGAAGAGTAACAAATACAAAGGAGAGGCAAAAGCAGCAGGAATAGGTGCAGCAGCCCGCTAACGCCACGCCAAATAGGCACCCACGGGTGGTGAAAGGCCACGGGAGGCTTGATGGAAGCCTATTGCCGACTGCAACCCTGGAGCAGAACCGCCGCTGCCAACCTACCGAGGGATACCCGTACCAGGATCGAGGCCACTATCCAGAAAAATGAAAGTGCATAACCGTCCGCCCGACCGAAGCAACTACCCTGAAAAAACAGGACGAGCGAGTCCAGTGCACGAACCTCACACCTAACGTCTGTCCAGAAAAAAGGCGAAGTACCCGGTTGATCGCATATGCAAGTAGAAGAGGCAGAAGGCAACAGAGAGAAGGTGCCTTGTTGACAGAGAAATTTAGTAAAGGAAGTTTGTCTAGTGAAGAGATTTACGAAAAGGGGAAATTATCTATAATTTAGTATTTTAGACAGTTGAAAGGAAGCGAGAAGAGAAGGCGAGCCCGTCATCAACCAAGTGGCACTAATCCTGAGGCTCAGACAAGTATATCGTAGAAGTGCTCAGAATGGATAAGGGAAAGATAGACTAGAAACATAGGGAAGCAAGAAGAGTAGATGGCATGCAAACACCCACCGGAGTGGCTGCGGACGCACCAAGCAGGTCAAGAACAGAGAGAAAAGATTGCCGCGTCCCGCACCAGGAGACGGTGGCGGCAAACAAAAGGCACGCGGCTCGCAGCCGAAGTGCCATAGAGCAGACAGGACCTCCCAGGAAGAGAGGTAAGCACGATAGCATAGTAAAGAAGAAAAGGGTAGTAAGGATAGTAGAAGATAGCAGAAGAGAGAGTCGGTAAGGGCCGACCCTCTGGGGCCATCGCTAGCGAACAGAAAAAATTTACTATAGAAGAAGCTCAAATTTTGAAGACACTAAGATAAGCTAGCTGCCCTGAAACCAATTGCTTTACGTTGGTAAAGCACCTACAGTCAGCCCACGGGCAGGGAACTGAGGCTGCACCAGTCAACGTAGAAAATATCCTGCAAAAATGCTAAATTATATTATTAGTAAATTTATAATGGCTATAGCAAGTGTTCTATTCTGAATGACTGTGTGTGTTACTTTACGCAGAGCAGCTGCCAATGCAGCAGGCGGAAGCGCCAAACGGTCAACAAAAAACAGAGACAGGGAGAGAATGTAGAGATGTATCCAAAGCAAAGGAATGCGAAAGGACAAGATTTATTAGTGTACAATGAAAAATGTTAAGGGATATAATAGAAGTGGAGATTGACTAAGAATGTATAAGTTTGAAAAAAAAATTTTTTATACTAAAGAGTGCAGTTGGGGTGTATGTAATGTTTGTTGGACAATAATTTATAAGCAATAACAGTGAGTATAAGTTATAGGAGATAAACCTCGGGATTAGTAATGGTTAGAGAAGTTTGCAGATTTTTGAGTTGGTTTTTGTGGACTATGTAGAGAGGTGGTGAAGTGTGGATTAAGTGTCATTATAGATAGGACAATACGATTAATGTTTGGAGGAAGTTGAAACGCATACTATTGCAAGTTGTGGTGTGGAGTAAGTGAAGGAAGAAACAGATGAGCTGAACGACCAGCCGAGATCCCAGAGAGGGAGGTGGACGAGTGAGAGACTCTGTGTTATTTTGTATTATATTGGTTGTAAAGCGTGCAGGGACCTGATTTTGTTAGTAAAGTTTTTGTATTGTTGTTGGATGAGTTAATTTCGAAAGAGTAAGGCAAAATTCCAAGGGAGGAATTTTGGCTTGAAGAATGAGCTTGCCACCTGGCAGAGCTTCGCTCTGCCAGCAGGGGGCGCACAGCGCCAAAGGTAAGTTTGGACGGGTGCTGAAGAGAAGACGAGGTAAAGTGTGGAATGGGTGTCACAGCCATAAAAATATAAAGATGCGTAAAATAAGCGCGTTTTATGAACCAAAATCTAACTTTGCCCTACTCAGATAGGCGAAATTTTCGATTGGCACAGGGGGCGCCACATCTGCGCGTCTGGAGACTGTTTTAACTGCCCTCAGGGCAGGGGTGGAGGAGGGGGCACTGGAGGAAGCAGATGTACCAGCAGATAGGCTTAGCTGAACTGCCTGGTTTTGCTCTTTTAGCTCTGTGTAATGGCAATGAAGGGACATGAACATGTCCTGGAACTTTCCTAGGTCCGTCTCGATGCACTCCTTTATATGTTTTTGTAAAAGCCTTACTGTCCTTAAAATCTAATGTTATTGTTAATTGACTATTAAGTCCTATTAATAAGTAAAGTCCAAGTAGACAATTAACAATAACATCCTTTATATGTTTCTTCAAGTTTCTGCTTTCTTTGAGAGCAGAGAGTGCCTACTCGATGCATTCGTTGAACAGTTCTGGGTTGGGGACATCATGGCTTCCACACACGCTTGTGCTATTAATTTTTTACCTGATATTCTTAAATAACTATTGCTACTGATGGCTGTGACACCACAAACACTGCCAGATGCACCTTACTATAGGAAAAAATATGCTTACTCGCCGGTCCAAACTCAGCTCGACGAAACACGACTGTTCCAAAAACAACATAAACTGGAAAGGGGAAGAGGAGAGGTTAGAGACAAAGGAATGTCAAGTTTTATTGGGCCCTGGAGAGACCCTTGGGTTCTAGGAAATTTTAGTTAACAAAGAAAATTTAGACGTTTAGCACAGCCTTTAAGCAGACCTTTAAGTGGGGCTTTAAAAGATATTTTAAAAGTAGAATAAATAGGTTTTGAAAATGTAATTATATTCGTTATTTTTACTTGAATTTTGTTAATTTTGATGTTTCGACAGCGCTGCTTACAGGTAGAAGTGCTAAATAAATTTGATTTTTGTTTATTTCTGATTTTATTTGCAGAAAATTATTTATTTTTGCACGGAACCATGTGAATTTTATAGAGAAGAGTGAGAGAGGGATAGTAGCGAGGCCATTTGTGACGGGCAACAATAGGATTTTACCAGAAGGGAAAAATTTGCTGATCTTGGCGTTTATGGTAGTGTGATGGTATTTGTGAATGCACATTCTGGAATTTTTAGATTTATCTCTACATGTATAAGTGTCTTTAATCTTTATGGATTGTAAAAAGGGAGTGACGGCCGGTGGAAAACCGATAGTTTGCATGAATTTCGAGACATGGATCGAGGAGTAGGCGGGGAAGGAAGTGCAGAGTGTTGACGGGAAGTAGATTTTGTAGTGTGTGTTTTAGGTGCAAAAACCTCGTTTGATTTGATCTAGATCACGATGCCGACGGTTACTCTTTCTATTTTTATTTCTGAAATTATTCTATAGTTTTGTTATCTGGGAAACCTGGTAAAACACGCGTGTTCAATTAGCCTTTAACCTGGCAAGGAGAGAGAACGTGTAGTTTATATGCCAATGACTAGAGCTACTGTATTTTGATTGCTGTAAAGACCTAATGTTTTGTATGATTTTCGTGAATAAAGAGTTCGAAATGATGGGAGTTTGTGTTGCTATTTATGCTGAAACATGCTGAAAACTGTAGTAGAAGAGACAGCTCGTGGTGAGTGAAGATAGGAAGAGGCCGCCAGGGGCAGGGGATCCCTAAAAATTTCGTTGGTCGGGACTGCAGGTGAGTACGCATGCCGATAAATTTGGCAAAAAAGTGACGGTCGGCAGGCCGCAGCCAGCCCGCACAAGGGGCCGGCGGGCCCAACGGGGGTGCCGGAAGCGCCAGATACTCACGGTGGTGGAATAGGGC
>NW_019388374.1:0-7286 GCF_000671375.1 Centruroides sculpturatus
GTGAGCCCAACGCAAACAATTTAAGCACCGTAACCAGCCTTCTCTAGGCTTAGATCGGGAAAAAAGATCATCGCAATATACGCATGGACAGTCCTCTTCATCATCTCGAGAGTTATCAGGAAAATTTTCTACTTCACTGTCTTCTTCAAGTAACTTTTTAGTAATGTTTCGTCTTTTTTTTTCTGGCGAAGCTTTGTGCTCATTTTTTGATTTAATTGCCTTCATATTGGGAGTAGCAATTAAAACTAAAGAGATTTGTCGAGTCTGGCTTACGTTTTCCTTGACCACTTATAAAACGTCCTTTTGGGACTGGATAAATCTCCTGAATAGACACTACGAGAGTAGAGGACGATGGACGTTCTTTAGTAGAAGTAGATGAATGATATTGAATTGAATGAGTTAAAAAAAGTTCTTGCTCAGTGTTTGCTGATGGAACCTGAGATGAATTATCGACTTGTTGTTCGGTAGGTGCTGCTATTTCAGCTGTATTATTGTCGTTAGGTGTGACGTACTAGAACATTTATCAGAACTTATTGGCAAAACGTTTGTTCAAATAGGAAGGTATTTGTTAAAATACAATTTAATGCAATTAACTTAAAAGTTAAGCAACTCGTTGCTGGATTTTTTATTATATTTATCTGTGTCTTTCTTCCAACGTTTTTCGATTTAAAAATCCTTTTACATGTAAGGGCATCCTACAGGTATTCCCTTATTATTTTTATAAAAATTCTACCTCTTAATTATGTATTTAATTTTTATTTAAGTTTATTCTAGCACATGTTGTTACAATGTGTCTAAGGGTCCCCTCTTTTTGTTCACCTATGTCTTCTCACAAGTCGTGTTGTCCTAACTGTCGCTATAATCTCAGGTAATTGTTTTATTGTGTAAACCTTTGTATGTGTTGGATCACACTACTAATTTCAAATTATTCAAAAGTGACGTTACTGTGTATAATGTCTAGAATGAGTTCTCAACATTAACCATCGAAAACGAATCAGAAGTTTGTAGTAATTTTAATTAATTACGTACTGTACAATTACACGTAAAAGGATTTTTAATCGGAATACGTTGGACGAAGGACACAGATAAATATAATAAAAAAAACCAGCAACGAGTTGCTTAACTTTCCCGGCAACATGTGGTGACACTATATGTATTTCACGATTATAATTTACTATATATTTAAATAACAGCCTTCTACATAATTTTTAAAACGCTTGTTTATTTTATAATTCTGAAAAATTAGCCACGAAAATACACAGATGAATTTCATAGAATTCATAAAATATTTGAAGAAATGTTCGCTAGGAAATTTCCCGTTTTCCATTGTTATTTACAACGACAAGGAGGTTCGGCTCTATAACACATATTCCACTTCTGAAATACGCACTCAGTATGGCAAATGCCACGTCTTAGATCCGCTGGACACAGACGATAATATACATTTTTCGTATCTTCAGGGAGTTTACGACTTGCAACAATTGAGCATAAATCTATAAAAATATAATATAAATATCTTCTGTTTACTAGGATATATAATTATTAAACAAATCTAGAAACAACTTACCGCAAATACAAAGCAGGAACACTATAATCAATACTTTCATTTTGACGGAAATATCCTTATTCTGATCCGAATTATTCGAATTCATACAGTGGTATCGATAATTGTATATTAGCTTACACAATGTGTATTATTTTTTAAAACATTATCCTTTTTCGTTGGTGGGTTATATTTCGTAGGTGTATCTGTTTTATTTCTTACAAAATTAAATATAAATATTATTTCTGATTCAAGAAGTACGTTCGTACGTGTGATATTCTATGTGATTTGCACAGCAAAAATTTCACTTGGACAGTTCGTTTGGTGAGCGAACCTGCCACCAATTGCTATTGTATAGTGTCGATAATAACGTGTCATTTCGATACTGTAGAACAATTAAATACATGAGAGAAATTTACATTATTATTCATTTTAATTCATGTTAATGTCGAGTTATTAGAGACAGAATCAAAAAGTAACTCGTAATTGCCAAGATCTTTTTGTTGACAAATGATATTTAAATGAAATCTGGTAGGAACACAAATAATACTTCAGGTTACAAGACAGTAGGGTAAATACGTACAAAATGACATACGGTTTTAATTTAGGTTCATAACTCTTTATTGGTAAATCACAGCACTGTCATATTCTACAGTAATCTTCTTTGGTTCTTTACCTATGAAATGTAATAAACATTTATAATATAAAAATAATAGAAAAAAAATATTGTTAGTTGAATTGAGATCAGCCAAAATCCATTTAGTCCATATACTGTGGACAAAATGACACATTACGTAAGGACGAAATGACATACACGTAAAAACTATAAAATTACTGACAAAGTTCACAAATGAAATGCTTGGCTCTTTTAGAAACGTTAGTGCAAGAAGCGTGAGCCCAACGCAAACAATTTAAGCACCGTAACCAGCCTTCTCTAGGCTTAGATCGGGAAAAAAGATCATCGCAATATACGCATGGACAGTCCTTTTCATCATCNCTTTGCACCTATCATCTATAAAATTAATAGTCTATTAAAAATAAAATTACAATTATTACTGTAAAGTTATGATAAGTGATAAACGTCTGTTCGTTCTTTTTTTCTGATGGTTTAATACTCAAAATTTTAATAAAGCAAATAATTATCTTTATTTAAAAAAATTAAATAAAAAAGTACTGGTAAACTTCAACTTAGCTCCTGTGTTAGCCTGTATTGTACACGTGACGTTAAACCGAGGTATCTCAAACAATAGGATTTACCTTTCGTAATGAGTGATGTGTGCTGCTAAGCTGTGTAATTTCATGCGCTGGTGCATACTTTTTACAAAAATAGAAGACAACGTAAAAATTTACATTGTCCTCTATTTACGTAGACAATAAGATGGTCTTTTAACTGTGCTCTTGCAGCTTCGGCCAAGCCCACAATGAGTCGGCCGAGTGGTGAGCGCGTACCCAATATATCCAGAAAGAGCACCATAAAATTGTTGTAGTTTTTCAAACCGTCAAGAGCGATAGGCTAGCATCTTTAAATAACGCCACTGAACACATGTTTCCTCGATCGCGAGTTAGCTCGTGCCCTTCGGGCTCATCGCGTGAAATTTTCCTAATTTTCTTCACGTGTCAAACACATAAATAAGAGATGTCCTCCCGGGATACACATCCCCTCAAATCACTCAACTGTTTTCTTGCCTTATACCATTAATTCATCAAAGTAAATCACACATCTGAATTCATATTTGGGGCCCACAATATATTTAAAACATAATAATATGCACGCTTGTAAATATAAGTACATTATAACAATTAATTTGAAGAAATAACCCAGCGATACAAAGAAAGTTTGTTTGGATAAATATTCTATTTTGGTTTCATTTCTCGGATCATTGAATCCATTGCCTATTGTTGTATGATAAATTTCTATAGTAAAAAAGACTTTGTTTTTTTGCATGTAGTTCGAGTTGAAGATTGATTATCTATTCGTTATAGTAAAGCAGACATGAAATTATTTTTGTTTGTCATCTTCATTATTATCAGTGGTAAGTGTTCTTTACTGAATTCTTAAAAATTATTCAGTATAATATAGTATTTTAAAATTTTATATTTGAAACAGGGTCATGGGGTTATCCATCTGTCGAAAGATACTGCACAGAAGAGGAGATTAAGGGCGTTTGTTACAAAAGTTGCGTAACTGACGTAGAACGTACTTGTCGACTTAATGATCTCTGTTCTTGCGAAGATTGGAAACAAGCGTTGGAAAACCTGGACAAAATATTTCCAACTGAAATGATAAGAAAATAGAAAATAAATTAACGATGAAAACGTATTACAAAATTAATCACGGTTGAAATACAGATTTCTAGAACTGGATTTTTAATTTACATTCCAAACATAACTAAATTGTACTTGTAACAAGAGAAAAACAAAAACAACTGATGGCGATTTCGAAACAATTGGAATATAATTTTGAGTACAGATATCCTTCGTACAACACGGCACTTCTACAATACTGTTTCGGTTTAACACAGTTTAAAAATTAGGAATATCCGGCATATAACACGAATTTCGGCTTTAATAAACATACTTCTTTTAGTAATGTATAAGAATAGTATACTTTTGTTAACTTTTGCAACTTAACCCTATATTTTGCATTAGTCCAGTGTTTCGTATAGCACGGATTCGCATAACACGGCACTTTATCAGAAGGTAACTACCGTGATACACGAGGAATTCCTGGATTTGAAATTTCTAAAGATATTTTAAAAAGTTAGACTTTTATTCGAGTTCTTACTCAATTGTTTTTATTAGTAAATTAGCAGATATATACGCATTGCTCGTACAAAAAGTAAAACGGATAAACGGTACAAACATCTGATTCCGATAGTA
This sequence comes from Centruroides sculpturatus, assembly GCF_000671375.1. Taxonomy (NCBI): domain Eukaryota; kingdom Metazoa; phylum Arthropoda; class Arachnida; order Scorpiones; family Buthidae; genus Centruroides; species Centruroides sculpturatus. The sequence continues at coordinate 4,424 of NW_019388374.1, forward strand.
ATCCATTTTCGGTGAAAAAACACATACCAGCTGTACGAGAAGAAGCTAAATACTGAAATATAATTTGTATTGATTTCATCCGCAAAGTTGAATATTATTTAAAAAAGTAATAACAACAATAAAATCAAGTTATTAGATTGATAGGATGCGGCAATACAACACTGTGCCAAGGGATGCTCCTTGGGAGAACTTTATGTAGGAAACTGTTCCTATCTATATATATAATCGAGACGAGTTCATAATGATAATGATAATAATAATAATAAGCGCAGAGCCCAAACGGTTAGGAGTTGAAAGTTGAAATTTGGTATACAGTTAGGTTACGTCACAAAAACGCACACTAAGAAGGGATTTTTCGAAATTCCCCCGGGGGGGAAAGGACAGGATTAAGACTTAACACTTCCATCAACAATGAAAGTTTTAAGTAACAATGAAAGTGTTATGTAGCAATGGAATTGTTAAGAGAAGCGACGTGCAAGACGCAGATGCAGTTTTTTTCGTTTTTGCGGGAAATCGAACATATTTTTAGACCCATCTAAAAATTCTCTAATTAGTCTGGAAACAAGGGGACCCAATTCTTGCATTCTGTGAAAACGGGTAAGGTTGACTGTAACGTAATAATCTTTATCTTAGNAGTTCGAGTTGAAGATTGATTATCTATTCGTTATAGTAAAGCAGACATGAAATTATTTTTGTTTGTCATCTTCATTATTATCAGTGGTAAGTGTTCTTTACTGAATTCTTAAAAATTATTCAGTATAATATAGTATTTTAAAATTTTATATTTGAAACAGGGTCATGGGGTTATCCATCTGTCGAAAGATACTGCACAGAAGAGGAGATTAAGGGCGTTTGTTACAAAAGTTGCGTAACTGACGTAGAACGTACTTGTCGACTTAATGATCTCTGTTCTTGCGAAGATTGGAAACAAGCGTTGGAAAACCTGGACAAAATATTTCCAACTGAAATGATAAGAAAATAGAAAATAAATTAACGATGAAAACGTATTACAAAATTAATCACGGTTGAAATACAGATTTCTAGAACTGGATTTTTAATTTACATTCCAAACATAACTAAATTGTACTTGTAACAAGAGAAAAACAAAAACAACTGATGGCGATTTCGAAACAATTGGAATATAATTTTGAGTACAGATATCCTTCGTACAACACGGCACTTCTACAATACTGTTTCGGTTTAACACAGTTTAAAAATTAGGAATATCCGGCATATAACACGAATTTCGGCTTTAATAAACATACTTCTTTTAGTAATGTATAAGAATAGTATACTTTTGTTAACTTTTGCAACTTAACCCTATATTTTGCATTAGTCCAGCGTTTCGTATAGAACGGATTCGCATAACACGGCACTTTATCAGAAGGTAACTACCGTGATACACGAGGAATTCCTGGATTTGAAATTTCTAAAGATATTTTAAAAAGTTAGACTTTTATTCGAGTTCTTACTCAATTGTTTTTATTAGTAAATTAGCAGATATATACGCATTGCTCGTACAAAAAGTAAAACGGATAAACGGTACAAACATCTGATTCCGATAGTAATCCATTTTCGGTGAAAAAACACATACCAGCTGTACGAGAAGAAGCTAAATACTGAAATATAATTTGTATTGATTTCATCCGCAAAGTTGAATATTATTTAAAAAAGTAATAACAACAATAAAATCAAGTTATTAGATTGATAGGATGCGGCAATACAACACTGTGCCAAGGGATGCTCCTTGGGAGAACTTTATGTAGGAAACTGTTCCTATCTATATATATAATCGAGACGAGTTCATAATGATAATGATAATAATAATAATAAGCGCAGAGCCCAAACGGTTAGGAGTTGAAAGTTGAAATTTGGTATACAGTTAGGTTACGTCACAAAAACGCACACTAAGAAGGGATTTTTCGAAATTCCCCCGGGGGGGAAAGGACAGGATTAAGACTTAACACTTCCATCAACAATGAAAGTTTTAAGTAACAATGAAAGTGTTATGTAGCAATGGAATTGTTAAGAGAAGCGACGTGCAAGACGCAGATGCAGTTTTTTTCGTTTTTTCGGGAAATCGAACATATTTTTAGAACTATCTAAAAATTCTCTAATTAGTCTGGAAACAAGGGAACCAAATTCTTGCATTTTGTGACTATAACGTAATAATCTTAATCTTAGTTATCGTTACTTTTGCCCCAGCAACGCCAGGCCTACCTGTTAGTTTAGGTATAAATTACGTAAAGGCAGTTTGCAAGTGTTTTTCTTTTCCTTATGCGAATAACACTTATCATAAATATGGATAATTCAAAATATGAGTTATCAGTTAAAAATATTTAATATAAAAAGTATTTCAAGTATACATAAATACAGTAGACCCCTATAACGCGGAGATACGTTCGTCGTTATACGAATTTCGCGTTGTAGGAATCCTTAAATAAACTTCACAGCCCGATACGTGTGAAGTTTACGGCTACGACTGTTTGAAAGGTTTTCTTCCATAAAATTAATCGATTCTAGACTAATTCGACTTAACATTTCCAAAATACGTATAATTTTTTGGGAATAATCCGTATAAAGTATGCTATAAACAAAAAATTGTAGGATTACTTACCGAGTGTTCACCGTTCGACGTCGCCATTGCTTAAGCTTGTTATCGTCGCGGACCAGCGCACCGAACCGCGGCGCGATTTCTGATGTTATTTTTCTGCGAAAACTCCGTTGAACTTTGGAGACACCGTTAATATAAATAATTTTTATGGCCGTGGAATAAGAAATGTTTCTTTCACAAGAAATGTATAAAATTAATGCTGTATTAGACTTACGGTACCTAATTTACATACTGTACAGACGATAGTAA
>NW_019388375.1:0-1038 GCF_000671375.1 Centruroides sculpturatus
TTGAAAAATATAAAAACAATAAAAAAATATACTTCAGAAGTTAATTTAGTATCAAAAACGTAAAATATTTGAGTAGCCCGAGACATAGCCAAAGATTGCAGCGCCACAGCACTGGCGAAAATTTAAATTTGCCGACTGGAATTCTTTCGGATAATCGACGCTCTACTGTATTGGGTAAGTCATAAGTACAGTTCATTCATATATATTACTTGTTTTGGCGCGTGAATGTTTAATTTGCTTGTTTTAGTATAAAACTGCAGAATATTAGTTCTATTTCATGTTTACCAGATAGAAAGATTCTGAATAAAACAGCTATCCCTACATTAAATCTTCCGGATAGAATGAACCCAACAGTTACGGAACGAGAAAGAAGAAGTTAATGATCTTTTAACAAATAATGATAACAATAGTAACAATCTTCAAGATGAATGTCATTACGAAATTAAATATAAGAAGCTGTTAGAAGAATATAATGTTTTAAAATCAGAATATGGAAAATTGAAAGATCATATGAAAAGAATAAAAGTATTAAACGATTTATTACAATATTACAAAAGAAGAAATATCTATCGTCCAAATGTACAAAAATCAAACCAAATGGTTGCAGATTTGTTGACACAGGTCTTTACAAACAATCAAATTTCATTACTATCAAAAAAGAAAAAACGAGCTAACTGGAACACAGAAGATATGTCTAGAGCAGTGTTTCTCAACCTCTAACGAATCATCGCCCCCTTCAACGTAGTATCTCCCCTTTAATAAAACCGTTACCTATTATCGCCATGGGCGTAGCCAGAGTTTTGTTATGGGGGGCCTAGTGGAGGCCAACCTGACACAAAATTGAATTATTTCAAATTATTGTTCATTATTGGGCACCGAGCAAGCCGTTCACCTTTTTTTAGTATTCAAAACTTTTATTTTAGCTTTAGGTTTTTACAAATCGACTCAACACTTTTTCGGCTGTGATTTCCTGGGGAGGGCACCAGGTTCCCTGGGAGGGGCCGTGCCCACCCAGGCTCCCCCCTCGCTACGCCCATG
>NW_019388375.1:3975-7113 GCF_000671375.1 Centruroides sculpturatus
TTAACTCGTTCGACTTTACGAACATACCCAATGTTAACTTTACATTCCAAAGATAAAGTTTTTCTTTTCTTGTTTGATGCAGAAGAATTAGTTCTACTTCGTTTGGATGACATAGTAGAGTCTCTCGAGTCTCCGTAGATATAACAAACACAGAAATAAATAACACAAAATAAATTGTAGCTATGTGTGGATTCCGCGCGACACGTCCGAACACGTAAGCTGAACAATAGTGTGGGGGGAGTGAGTAATCAAGGGTTACGTGGCGCTCAAACAAAAGACGAATCGACGAGATTTGAAAATCGCGTAACTCCGGGTTTGCGTAAGTCGGGGTAGCGTAAGTCGAGGTATGACTGTACATATGAAGAAAAGATTTCACTTTATCCCTTTGTGTCTTGTCAAGATTAGAAACATAAAATGGTGAGAAGGGGTAATGGGCTCAACGAGAATCAAATGATAATAAAGACGATGACATAGATGCAAGTAATGCTAACAATACCTGCATCATCTGTGGAGAATTTGGTAGAAACAAAGAATTGTGGTACAGATTCTCCAGGTGATCACATTTGTGATTATTATATTGAGTGATTAAAGTTCTTAAACTTAAAGTGCTTGAAGTTATGAGTAAACACAAACTATTTTGAAAACAATACATATATAAAAAATTAATAATTCATATGCAAAAACATAAGTTTTCTAGTTTTGAACAAACATTTCTAACGTTTCAGTCTTTTTTTCAATGTTTTTATATGATGGTTCCCATTACCCCACATGATTGGGTAATGGGGCTCAACGTAATGTTTTTTTTTGTTTTTTTATAATTAAAACAATATGGAGAGGAATACTCAAGTTTTGATACATACACTTTATTTCTTAGAGTGCACTGTTTGCACCATTAATTAAAATAACTTCTCACAATATTATTGTTAAGTTTTCTTAAAAATATGCAAAATAACTTAGGTGGGCCCCATTCCCCTACTCTCCTCTACACACTTTTCGAGGATAACACTCGCATATTCAATAATTATGACGACAGTCTGTTCGATCGTTTTTGCAAGGAGTCTTGCAACTTGTCCGTTGCTGTTTTCTACTTTAAACACTCCTGTGAAATTAATCCACAAATAGTTGCAAAGCGTTTCCGTATTCATAATATGCATATGCTCATTTGTGAAATATCTCCACTAAACTCTGCTATGAGTGTGCACACCAGAGGCGTAACTACCGTGGAGCAGTTAAAGCACACTGCTCCAGCCGCACGATTCATGAGGGCGCCAAGTTATAAAGAGCAAAATAAAAAATTGTAAAAACATTTGTAAAAAAATTTTTGGATGTAATAATTAATCAATTAACTATTAGATTTGAATCCGTTCGACAATTATGTACACTTTTCAAGTGCTTTTCGCCTGCATATCTTGTCGCGTCATCTGATAAAAATATTCTGAAACAATCAGAATTGTTACAATCGGCATATTCGCCTAGTTTTGGACCTCAACTGCTTCGATTTAAAATGTGTTTTTACAGTCAGGTAAAAGAAATTACTTCTATAAGCGAAGTTGCTGAACTACTTTTATTTTACACCGCAGCCTCAAATACGTTCTCCGACATTAATGCAGCATGCTTCATTTTTTTAACTTTACGGGCGACGACAAAGAAGTTTTTCAAAACTAAAATTAATCAAAGCTTATTTAAGAAGCAGCGTGTCACAACGCCGTCTTAACTCTGGTTACTATATCCAGGGGCGGATCTACATAGAACTAATAAAGCTGAAGCCTGGGCCCCAAGTGTCAAGGTCCCACAAAAATTGATTATCATAAATTTTTAATACTTTTTCATTAACAATGAGCATTTATTGTATAGTAAAAAAATAGTTAATATTAATAATAATATAATAATGATAATTTATAGTATTATTTGTATTAACAAAAAATGGGTTTCGGACTTCAATAAGCACTATGTTGTTGTTGTTTTTATTTGTTAAGTTATGGCAACGCAGCACTTAGGCGATCTGCTTACGGGGATGCCTTCGGGAAGGTCTTTTTAAGGGAAACTGCCCCCTATTTAGGCGTTACAGATGTGGAGAAAACCCGGAAAACTTCATGTGGCAGCTCGTCTGAGCTCCCAGTGTTCAGGGTACGAAGACCGCTTGGCCACTGGTGGGCTGTGCCTTGAAAAATCTAGATCCGCCCCTACTATATCAATTGAAAAAACAATAGCTTGTCAACTTGATCTGAAGAAAGTGATTGACTGATTTGCAAACGAAAAAGCGAGAAAACAATTTTGAAGTTTTTTAATGTATTATGTATTTCTTATAAAACTAAACTTGCTTACATTTTGTCAATACAGTTTATATAATATGTAGTAGATTTTAGAGAATTTTTAGATGGGTCTAAAAATATGCTCGATTTCTCGCAAAAACGCAAAATACAGTAGAGCCTCGAAAACCCGGCACTCCGGATAACTCGGCCACACCTTGGCAGGGCGAAAACAAACTTAGGCGAACTTAACTTTCCCGTTCAAACTTAATCTTTTTATATGGAATGAAGATAGCGCTGATTGACCAATGAGCGCTTCGTAGTCCTATTGGAGGTCCGTGCGATCGTCCGATGATCGACGGCCAATCATCTATTCTGTTTTCAAAACTAACGGTCGTTTCTCGATTCGTATTTCTATGGCGACAACCGTTGCTTGTTTGAAAAAGAGGAAAAGCGCGGGAACAATACATCTAAACGATTCCATCACGACAACAGTACTCTGCGATGGCATCTTCCGTTATGTATATGATTGTATGTATTATGTTATGTATTATCTTCCGAGATGTATATAATTGCATTATAATATATGTGATGATGTCGACTATAATATATGTATTGTGTAAATATAGTATAATTGTACTATAAACAATGTTATTATATGGTGTTAAAGAATGACTATACTGTAATGATTATATAAATTAAATTAAGACAATATAATATAATCCTTAGATAAATAGTAATGTTATATGGAAATAATAACAAACTACTGTTAATACAATAAATTATTTAATGTTAATAGTATAATGATATATATATAATTGTATATAATCATATAAAATGTTCTATTATTTGCCTGGTAGTGCCTAGCGGGACCAGGCCATATGTAATA
>NW_019388375.1:7938-9333 GCF_000671375.1 Centruroides sculpturatus
TTCTGAGGTCTGTCTTATCAGGTAAATTACTGTACACAGTGTATTCATTAATTTTCATTTTCATGTAGTAAAGGCTCTATGCCTTCATAAAGGACGTACTTTTCCTTTGTTTAAGGGTATTTGGGCAGTTTATTCTCTGTTGTATTCTCAAGTAAACAATACATACAAGTACAGTACAGTATTTTCTGAGGAAATACGTATACTTATCCTTTTTTAACGCCATTCCCGATAACTCGGCATTTTCACAAACTCGGCCACCCTTCGGTCCACATTAGGCCGAGTTTTCGAGGCTCTACTATACCGCATTTAAAATAGTATAGTATAAGGTAAGTGCTTCAGGGTAATCCTTAACCATCTTCCTCTTCACCTGTGGGGGAATTTCAAAAAATCCCTTCTTAGTGTGCATTGGCATGTCACACCCTAACTGTGTACCAAATTTCAGCTTTCGACTCCTAACCGTTTGGGCTCTGCACTTATTATTAACAACCCATCTCTATTATATTATAAAATTTATTAAATTGAATATCTTATTGTTGAAATGCCTTGAATCTCAAATAAATTGTTATTAAGTAAGGTTTTAAATCGAAATAATTAGATATGTTTTTAAATTAAATGTTCAAAATAAAGTTTGCAAAACCTCTTCCGAGGAACAAGGGGCGCACCGATTTGACTTGCTCCAGGGTACTGAATATGAGCAGGGCTACGCCACTGCTTGACAGTCTCTTGATTCCTGAAGTACAAATGTTATTTTTATTTTAGATGATGGATAACATTTTGTCTTTTCCTGGACTATTCAGTTTAGGCAGCATTCTTGCTTGTACTGTCTTTCAAAGTCATCTCTCCATTGTCTCCTGGTTCTACCTCTGGATCTTGTTTTCTGGATTTGATAAAGCAAATTTCAGCCTAGTCTGTCTCCACTCATTCTCTCTGTATTATCCTTTTATTTTATTCTGTAATTGGCAATATCATTGACTATTCCTGTTATTTTAAATTTTTAGTATATAATAGTATTCCTTTTTCTATCTAATCTGGAAAATCCTGCTTCTGTCTTAATATTCTCATCTCTGTCACTTCAACAATATTCTCCACTCTTTTCCCATGCTGACATTTCAGAACCATATTTTATAATTGGTTTACTCATTACTTTATTTACAACTAGTAGCTCGTTCTTTACAAATTCCCACGAGGCACGGTTCCTTTGACTTTTTTGTTCCTATCAATATGCTCTGCAGCTCTGTTAAAGTCCCAATCGCGTCATACGGATCTATATTTCTATCTATTAAACATTCTATAAAACTTTAATTTATTTATTTATCTTCGGTTGTAAACCTCGATTTTAAATGTATCCGCATTTTTTCAACAAATTTCCCGTGAGTCAATGAGTGACATTCACTG
>NW_019388376.1:0-7082 GCF_000671375.1 Centruroides sculpturatus
ATACAAATATTTCATCAGAATGCAAAAAAATGTAATTTGTATTTTATTACAGACCAGGTTAACAAAGTAGTGTCGAGAGGGAGGTTTCACCACTTTATTAAAAGGACATTTGCCGGAAACTACGTCACTAATGACGTGAAATTCGCTCGGCTTTTCGCCTTTTGTTAGCGAATCGCGCTCGAAGTGACCTAATCTTAATGCCATTCTTGGCAGAAAGACACTTATTGGCGGTTTAATTAACGCCAATTAATTAAATTAATTAACGCCGCGAAATTATAATAGGGAGAGAATTCACTCGATATAGTTTATGTTTTATGTAAAGCTCAGCTGACAAATTTAGATATTATTCAATAAATATCTAAATGTTATTTTTTAGCATTTCTTTCCAAACGTATAATAGTAATTTTATCGAAAACTCGAATAAATTTACAGGAAAAACAGACTTTTACATTTTTCGTGTATATCTTATTCAATAAAAACTTTTCTATCAAGAAAGGCTAAAAGGAATAAGTTAATTATTCTTTGAAGGTTGGAGAGATTATATGAATAGAGAGAAAGATTCATTAAAGATATGCAGTTCTTCAGATGTCATCTCCGAGAAGAAACTACTTTAAAGACACTTCGGTTAAGGAAATCCGTCAGAAAAGATATATGTAGAGATGACGTGTGGAAGATGGAGAGATTAATTTTGAAATCAATCATTAGAAAGAAAGATAAATCTATTGGATTTGTATCTAAGCAAATTAAGTCTCTTAAAAAAGATTTAAACCGAAATTTAATTTTAGATTCTAATAAAAAAAAAAAATATTAAAATGTTTAAATTATTTGATTATCCATTACAAGAAGAAAGAGTGGAATGGCAGAGAAATTTGGTTCCGAACTTATCATCAAAAGAAACACCAGAAGATTACACGCGGTTCTTATCATACGGAGCTGGTATGAATTTTCCTTTTTCCAGTAAAATAATAAATACTATCGCAAATATTGAAGGTGTAATTTTTCACTGTAACCTTAAAAAAAAGAAAAGGAAGAACTTGGAATTAAAATATGTGGAGACTTTAAAAAGTTTAATATCAAGAAAGGGTTCATTCGGAATCATAAAGCAAGATATTATATATGTAAATATACTAGAATTAATAAATTTATTAAAAAATATAATTTATGTCTATTAAAAGCGAATAAGTCAAATCAAAAAGTTATTATGGATTTACGTGAATTAGAAAATAAGAAACGAGAAATTATATCTGAAGGAAACTTCGAAAAACTTGAAAAAGACCCGTTTATCGAAATACAACGAACATTAACCAAAAAATTGAAGAAACTAGTGAAAGAGGGTTATATCCGGGCGCATCAAAGTAAAGAAATACTTCCAAAGGAAAACGTAACAGTTCCTAAATTAACTGTCAGAATTAAAATTTAAACAAAAACGTGTTCAATCATAGACTTTACATTTACATTGTTATATAACCTGGAAATGTTTATTAAAAAGTTATTACAGGATATACAGTACAAAACTCGGAATATACAGTTAAAAATGCTGACGATTTATCAATAACATCAAGACTACAAAAAAGTGTTTTTTTTTTAAATAAATACAAAAATAATGTATTACAGGACTATTTGCCACCCATCGACCATGTCTGGAATCATCCGGGATGCCAAGTTAAACAGACTGGGCGTTTGGTCGAACCTACAGGACCATTTATAGTAACCAACATGCCTTAGGACACTGTACTGCATCCGTATTTCTCCATGCCCGCCGTATCGCATGGTGTGTTAGCGCTAGAAGTTGCCTAACAGGGTAATAGAACCTCCTTTTATTTTTAGTTTTTCCTACAATAAATGATGCTTTTGCTTTCATTTTGTAATCTCTTACTTATATCACCGTTACACTCGCACGTATAAAATTTCGTACAATTCTTACAGCTTTTTCTTGGTGCATAAATTTTTAAGGCAATGAGTGTAACTAAGTAGCACATACAATTGGTAAAACATACTGATGTTTTACCAATTGTATGTTTTACTTATACTTTTATATAAGGAAATTATTATTCTTAATGTATGTATCTTAAATTTCATATAGTGTTTGAGAACTAAATGGAATTGATGCGTGGTGTATAAACTGTAAAATATATTTGAAAAAAAAACGGTTCATAAGGACAAAAAAGGCCGAAATGACAGTTCGCTAAATATATGTTGCCAATTATCATATTATAATCCGGCACCACTTGAACCGGATTATGACACTCATGTATTTTCACCAACTTTTTTAAAAAAGTAAGTTGTTTAAAATGAAACAAATAAAAAAGCTAGACTGTAGCCAGAATTAACAATTAATAGATTTACCTTCCTACACGAGTACAGTAATAACTCGACTTACGCTACCCCGACTTACGCGAACCCGAGTTACGCGATTTTCAAATCTCGTCGATTCGTCTTTTGTTTGAGCGTCACCACTCTCGATTACTTACTCCCCCCACACTATTGTTCGGCTAACATGTTCGAACGTGTCGCGCGGAATCGACACATAGCTACAATTTATTTTGTGTAATTTATTTCTGTGTTTGTTATATCTACGGAGACTCGAGAGACTCTATGTAGTGATTTCTTCTAACCGTGAACGAATTAAAAGACGAGATAAGATTAACGAAAACATTTACACTGTATTAGCTTACACACANAGTCTATTTTGCAGATAAAATGAGTGTTCTCCACATAGTAAATTACAGTGAATGCACGTATTTTGAGTCTTTCGATCATTAATTCCGTTCAGTTTACAGGCCTGTAAATGGTCGAAAACATTTATTGTGATTAAAGTTATTTCATGCTGATCTCGTTCTCAGTGCCAATAATTGTGGTGCAGAATAATCTTCACCAAACGAGACTCTGGCAGCAATAGCACCATCATGAAGTAATAGTCCTCTCGTACAGGAGATTATTATTGGTTATTGTAAATTGGTGCTTCAATAAACTGTCATAAATTAATTGATTCAACTGCGTGATAAAGTTATTCCCTTTTCTCTCCTAAGCGAAGCAGATTTATTCTTATCCCTATTTATCAACCCCTAACATTGAACGTAAGATTGTACAAAAAGTGTTCGAGTTATATGGCGCATCTGAACTCGTCTGTCAAAAAATTGGCCCATGGTATGCAAAAGGTTGGCCACCTCTGTGTTACATAGTCGGAAACTCGCTAATTACTACTGTTCAGTAGTTTTATCCACTCGGCCAAGGTGTGCGCGACAAACTAATGTCTATTTTTCTTACATTCAAAATGACTTACCTAAAATTAGAAACGGAATATTACAGGAGACATTCTATGACCCACATAAAGCAGAAGGCCGTATCCAGAAATCACACTCATTCCCGTGGCTATCGACGACATGATCCCCGTCCAAGGTTTACTTCGGAGAAAGTCTGGCCATAAACAACTAAAAACGGTAAACGTAACCATCAAGAATGCAGAACTCGGAACATATTTTAGAGTAGCGAGAAAAACTTGCGCTTTCGATTCATCCCTAGAAAAAAACACATCTTTACTCGTTTTAATATAAGAAAAGTTCAGTCTATTCAAGATGTCTACCAATCGATTTTCCCACGTTACTGCTCTTTCTTCCGCCCATTTATTCGAATCGTCTAGAAAATAGAACAATTTAACAGCCTTGGCAGATATTAAACATCCCTCTTCGTTCAGTTCCACGCCGCCCAAAGTTAAAACGTCGTAATTTCTGCTCGTTTCGCCGATCGGATATCTCTAAGAGAATTTTAGGTTTGCGAGGAAAGTCGCGTTATCTAAATTCAAAATTTGCCCTTAAACACAGATGACCGGCACTACTATGTTGCTAGCAGGAAAAGTATGATGTACAGAGGCAAACCTCTACTAATTTGAGGAGAGGATATATTTTAAATTAAATAAATTAAAAATATGATTAAAAATTGCAGTCGGGCATTATGACGATGCGACAATACATAATTTTTGTGAGAAAATTATTACAGGTAATCCTGGTCTTTAATTAACATGATTATGATATGCGTAAGAATCGTGATCCGATTGACTTCGTTAGTGCAGATTCTAGAGTGAAAGCCGTGACTTAAATGTAAGTTGCTTGGAGTAACGTACACCCGATTACCGAAATCCATTAATAGAGGGTCTGTTTGTCGTCCTTTAAATTTACAGAAATGGCACAGAACAATTCTCTTACGTCACACAATAATGTCGACCAATAAAATGTCCAAATTATTGAAAATATTCGCCAACAACGTCATCTACGAGCGCCAGTTTTTTGAACATAAAAGATTGTTGAATCTTTAGAGAAACAGAAAGCTTTATATTTTAGCTTTAATTTTCCTTTGATTTAAATACTTCTGTTAAAATTATATAGTATTCAAGTATTACGCGATTATAATATAATAAATTAGATAGATCGGAGTTTCGAAACTCGTAGTAACTTGATGACGAAAAACACGCGAAGGATCGAGCGTAATACTTTTAATCTGAAATTATTAGGATTAAGTTATATTTACGAATAAATAACATCGACGATGGCGGTAACGATGTTGAATGAGAAGCTAAAATAACTACTAGAGTTATCTACATGTGTGTCGTAAGGTTTAACTCATCTTTCATCTTAGAACACGAGCGTTATGTATCAATGATTACTGTATTCTCACTTCCTCAGAGATTAAAATTTCGTGTTTCATATAATACTGCTAAATGTATATTATGTTAAACGTTTAAGATTTTGCGATAATGAAGAAAAGATGGGGGAAAATAAAAAACTCAAATAAATCGACCTCATTTATTTGAGCGTAACCAGTATAAAATAGTTTTATTGTATAAAATAGAAAATTATTTAGAAGGAAAAATTGTAGAACACTTTTGTATCGCGGAACATGCAAATGTACTTAATTTGAATACTGCTGGGAACGACTGCTGGATATAAAGCGTAACCAGCGATTGATATCTTGATGTATCCACTGAGGAGGCCTGATGGCGAAATGCATTTGGATCGTATTAATAAAATTATGATTGTTCCTTGCCACTTGTTTGTCGTTTTTTCGCTTATAGAACCTCAAAGTCGAAAATAGAAAGAGCATATTTTTACTTGTTTTTTAACTAAAAATTTTTTTATGTTTTTAATTATTAAAAAATTTTAAAAAGCTTAACGCTTCCAGCCGTGTCAGAATTTTAATTTACTTTAATATAAGTATAATGGCTGTTATAGTCTGCATAGCAGAGGAAAAGTGTGGCCAATGGTTATATAATGACTTTTAAGAATTTTACATTTTTAAATACGAGAAATTAAAAAAAAAACTCGGGATTTTTTCTCTGTATGCATGGACGTTAGGGCACGTTTGCATCATTTATCTTCTATATTATTATCAGCAGTTTGCATCATTTGCAGTTTGCATCATTTGTCTTCTATATTATTATCAGCAGATGAGCCCAGCATTGCCTGGGAAAAAAACAACAACAAAGATTAAGATTATTAGATTATTTCATACTTCCTGCATCCTGGGCTACTGGAATAGAAAGATTACTTTCTATTCAAGTAGCCCAGGATGCCCCTTAGTGGGCATTCTAGCAGCAGCGGTGTCGTTTTGTGGTATAAATAATAAATTCCTATTACAAATAAAAATAATAATATACTGAATTTATTTTTAATTTAAATAAGAGCTAGGGGCGTCCCTAGTGGCCATTTTTGGCATACCGTGACAGAACCCAGTTTTTCAGCTTTATATAGATTTTAGTTCTTTACAATTTTTAAAGTAACATAATACATACAGCACTGAAAAATGTTGTAATATGGTACTTAAAAATTGCTGAACAGTTTGGCAATTTGTTTCTTTACCTAGAACACAATAGCAATTTTAGTTAAACAACTTTTCATTTGACAAACTGAAACATTCATTTAAATGTGAGGCACTTGCAATGATCATTTTTAAATAATAGCAGCTGAAAAGTTACAACATGCTCTATCTTTCAGGCAATGAATTATTGCTTTTCAAAATAGAAGAAAGGGAATTCAGAGTGCAGTAGTGATTGTTCAGTTGCTGACTCATAGAAAAATCAGAACTAAACAATCACTAGTGTGCTTAATTTTCACAATTAGAGTTTAGATGTAAAAATGACCAGTAAGTTATCAGTAAACCAGTAGCATTTTGAAAAGCATTTTTTGTAAGGGCACGACTTTGTTCACCAGCTTAAGCTTAAAAACTGCGCTTATAATGAAAATTTTCTGAAATTTTGCGGGCATGTTTCTGTATCGGGGGTATCGATGCTGTTAAATTTTTGTGGTTAAAGGTCGACAGAATGGAGATAAAAGTGATCGCGCGTCGTATCTGGAATAGGGTCGGACTTAGAGTCGACTTTAATAGTTACAGTATTAGCATTTACAAATTTTATTTATTTATTTATTTATTGTTTTTTATAAAACTCACCAAAATTAAGCTTTTTGCCATTTTATAATAATTAAAAATATTAAAAGTATTTTAAATTATAATCGCTTAACAGATGGCACCACACACAATACTTTAAAGCGGAGGTCGGCAACAATAAAAATTTTAAAAAACACGGAGGGCGAATTGCGCAATCTTTGTAAAAAAAGATGACAATGTTTTAATAAATACAGAAAATAATTATGTTTTGAAATATGTATATTAATACAAAATAAAGATTATGCACGCGCGTAATAACTGAAAAATGAAAATTAAAAGTGCGTATATAAATTAACACAAAATAAAATTAAATAAAATTACAACTATGTATAATTGCTCGTGCCTGACTATAATCGTAGAGGACGGCGCGTTTTCCACCCCTGCCGTAAACCGCGCGTAATTCTAAAATCCACTGGCTCGCTTCTCTGCGGGAGAAGCTTAACAGTGCCTCTGGGTATCGACAGATGGCACTGGGTGTAATCGTATTATTACGCATTCATTGTTGGCGTTTTAGTATCATTTATATTATTATGTAACGAATAGTCCTTAAATTGAGTTATTGTTAGATAATTCTAATAAAAATTGAAATCAACTTTCCAATTCTGTAATTTATTAAGAATTTTTATTCATTTGTATTGTATATT
>NW_019388377.1:0-3076 GCF_000671375.1 Centruroides sculpturatus
ACATTACTGACTACCCTAGTTATAACTTGAGTTTTTGCCTTAGCCTATGCCGCTTTAAGCATGTGTTACTCTGTTTTCACGCATCTGGCAACTGTATTAGTGTTGCAAACATATTATGAATCTGGTAGTTCATTATACACAGACATACGTTGTGTGAGATTAGCCGAGAGTACTTACTAAGGGTACCACTTACACAACTCAGAATCACGAGATTAGATCTCTAAACTTTTTTCTAGGAGGGCTGTTGATATTAGAGAGGATATAGACGGCAAAGTCTGTATCCAACGTCAAGATTCCTCGACACCAGTTAATCAAATTTAGGTATGCAGATTAACACTTAACTTCTGATACTTTAATCGCCATTCAAAGCCCTAAAGACATTCTCAAAGACATTTCCCAGCCTCCCCAGTGTCTCCATGACTATTTGGAATATCCTGTGAACCAGGTATTTATAACTACACGTGATGTCATGTAAACTCTCTCTCTCTATCATTTCTTTTCCTTATTCTATCCATTACATTAAATTAGTTATTTTTGCTATTAGCCTCATATTCGAGTGAATCACTTCCGATCCATCTCTCAACCCTCCTCCATCCCGAATCCGATCACTCGTGTACGTAATCGCTTGCTCAAATTCTAAAGTTGCAGTTTCTGTGTCTATCCTAAAGACACAATGATGTCAGTCCTGACAAGGTACCAAGGAGGTACTGACCCTCTGGTCGCATTTCTAATAAATTATGAATAAGCTTAGTTCTATTTTGTGTGTATCTGATGTTTTTAAAAAGATAATGTTATTACATAATAGAATTATTTGCACATTAATAAAAGGCTATTTACACTTTTTGATAAATTTAATAAAATTTTTGGCTGTCATAAGGTGGTATCAAAAAGTTTCCAGACTAGGCCTATAAAAAGTTACATGTTTATCTTATTCAAATCTGGTCACTGTCCCCTTATGAGCACATAAAATGATTACAGTGCCTCTTCCATGACTCAAAGATACCAAGAAGTCAGCTTCCCAAAGGCATGCCAATACTGCCTGTGATTCTGTTTAGATTTGTTAATGGTCTCAAAGTGATGCCTTTTTGTCTCAATTTAATTTTGGGAAACAAAGCAAAGGAGAGTACAGAGGATTTTGGACAACCGTCATCTTGTTTTCTTCCAAAAACTGTGTCATATTCAATGAGATGCAAATGGGCACATTGTCAAGATGCAAAAGCCAATAGTCATTGCACCACAGTTTTGTTCAGAGCAGTTTTGGCTCAAGCATCTCAAACATCACAGTAAGATCAGAATTAACCATCCCATTGAGAGGAACAAATTTTCAGTAAATAATGTCCTTAATGTAAAAAAAAAACATGGTTTTCATTAAACTCCTGAACTGCTGCGCTTTCTTTGGTCATGGTGACTGCAGGTGACATTGTAATAACTTCTGTTTTGTTTCATGATTACAGCCATAAACCCATGTTTCATTCACGGTGATGATCCTCAACAGAAAAGCTGAGTGATTATTAGCCATGTCACGAAGCTCCCTGCACATGTCAAAATACTGCTGCATCTGCTCATCTGCTCAACTGTCAGGATCTGGGAAACAAACTTTGCAGCAATACAATGTTCAGATTGTGCATGAGGATCTCTTGGTACACTCCATAACTGATTCCAACAATTTCACACAGCTGATGGATTGTTTGGCAATGGTCCTTGTGGATGAGTTGACAAATTTTTTACATTCAAACATTTATTTCTGTTTTGCTGGTGGTTGGATACCTGGAACACTCATCATCTTCAACTGACACTCAACCAGCATTAAAACATGCATGCCATTCAAAAACCTGTATTCAGCCTGAAAAATAGTCATTGCTAGACTGCTGTAGCATTTTCAGTGTCTCAGTGGCAGATTCCCTAATCTTGACACAAAATCTGATTGATGCGCATTGCTTGAATTTGTCATACATCATCGTGATTGCAGAATGATCCTCATACTACTTTACAAAACCACATGAAACAATTGAATGCAAATTCACTCTATGACATCACTAGATATGCTCACTCAGTAGACTTGGAAATGATGATCTCCACCAGGACACACAATTCAGTTGAATGGTATAGTTACAGCAGCTACAGTCTGAGAACTTTCTGATACCATCTTGTANTGATTTAATGTTTTTGTTAAATACTTAATCTAGAGGTTGATAAGAAGGCAAATATTCTATAAAGAGGTCGACAGGATAAAAAGTTTGGGGACCCCTAATCTAAAGCATCGATAGTGAATAACATGATCAACTAATAACTGAATGACTGTTGTGCATATCTTCTTCAGTAGATGTGTAGCCTGCTAGATATATTTGAAAAGTTTTCCTTTCAGAGGTAATTTCAATTTCAGAAATACAAAATAGTTGCAAGGAGATATATCTGGAAAATACAGTGGTTGGCTGAGCAAAAACTGGCTTTGGGTCAGAAATTACTACACAGTAACTTATTTGTGTTCAAGAACATTGTCAAGAAGCAAGAATAAATTACCTAGTAAGTGATAATCAGGCCTGATTTGAAGAATCCACTTCCACAACCATTGCAAAATTCACAAATAACTTGCTAATGATAGTTATTTTCTGGAATAAGTTTGTGGTGAATAATACTATTGTTGATAATGGAATTATTCATCTGAGAATTACTGTCTACATTGAAAGATAAAACTGAGCATCCTGATCTTTCATTATCTAATTTTTGAAATGTATCATCAGTATATCAGTAGAATGTAGAGTATTTGCGCATGAGCTAAATACTTATCTCCATACACATAATGCATCAATGTCTTAGATTTGTTACCGCTAAAGCTCGAAACTCATTAATCTGCAGATTACCTAGCTAATCCATTAAAGTTGTGAAAATTGTTCCATTTCTCAAATTACCTAGATAATGTGCAGAGTATCTAGGTAATCCGCACATTATCTACTAGGCACTCGGTAAAGTGAAAATAAGATCTTTGCCACAAATAAATGTACCACAAATAGGTGTGCTTGTCGCAGAAACCAATTGCTATGAAATTCAAAGTGTCACCAATCTTTAGACTGCACTA
>NW_019388377.1:3373-4917 GCF_000671375.1 Centruroides sculpturatus
CTTGAATGTTTCTGGAATGAAATTCTTAGTTTAAATCAGGGGTTCTCAACCTTTTTTTACCCATGGACCCCTTTTCCTCTTAATTTTTTTTTGTGGATACCTCATAGATTACACAGGAAAAAAAACCTTATATTTTTTTCGTTACATTGTTTCAAATTGGAAAAATATTTTAATACTGAAGCTCTGAATTTCAGAAAAAGTAACTACTGTATTTATGAACTAGCACTTTTAATACCTCTTACCTTGTCAAGATGGAGTTTTGCACAGAACTGAAGGTTAGGGTTAAAATAAATTGATTACCTTTATACTGGAGGGAGGCTATAAAGTTTATAGCCTCCCTCGCTAATCTTCAAGATCTGGAACAAACTGACACAAAACGTTCAGAAATGTCACTGTCAAGTGACATGATGCTGATGGTATAAGATTCTCCTAATAGACCCCGGTTTTATAATCTTTCTTTGACCTTTGTCAATGAGATATGTATGTCATTTATGTATTCAATATTTTAAATAATTTATATGTTAATCCTTATGCAAGAAATGAGTAATAAATAAATTGACAATATACAGTATAAATTTAATTTTCAGTAAAATAATTGTTCTGAAGTAGAATTACCCTATAGACCACTAAAATATCACAGTGAACCCCAATTCCATATTTTCTTCTGTGGACCCCAGTGGACCCCTGGTCTAGATGTTATCATTTATAATTCATTATTTTTTACATTTTTATTATTATTTTTTGTGTTAATGAAGTTAAATACTTAAGATATAACAACATTATTCTTGTATGAATTCATTAATCCATCTATCTCATAAAAAATACACTATAGTTATTTATCTAGTTATTGTCTAGATAACTGTTGTTATCGTTTCTGGTAATAGCATGATTTCACATTCATAAAAGTTTTGATCATTGCTTACAAAAAACTGATCCAAGTGATTTTTGACATTGTCATTTCAAGTAAATGTCTTACAATTAAAAAAAATTTGTATAGAACGGAACAAGTAATAATCTGAGTGTGCTCGATCTGGTGAATATNAAAAAAAAAAACTATTAATGCAGAAGATTTGTCAACTAAACTAATGTACAGTAGACCCCCTATAACGCGAGTTCCTATAATGTAGATTCCTATAACACGGCAAAAAAATTGCGACAATATTTGTATAAAGATGCTAAAAGGGACGCGTAAAACACGGTAAAACGTCATCACGGACGAGCAGCCGAACTATTTTCCACCGTCCAGCGCCATGCTATGGAGAGTTTAGGCGGGTAAATTGAGTTTACTATCGTCTGTACAGTATTATATATAAATTATATATAAATTAGGTACTGTACATATAATTATATATTAATTATATATAAATTAGGTACTGTACATATAATTATATATTAATTATATGTAAATTAAGTACCGTAAGTCTAATACAGTACTGTAATTTTATACATTTCTTGTGAAAGAAACATTTCTTATTCAACAGCCATAAAAATTATTTCTATTAATGATGTCTCCAAAGTTCAACGAAGTTTTCGCAGAAAAATAA
>NW_019388377.1:6316-10458 GCF_000671375.1 Centruroides sculpturatus
TGGGCTACTCAAATATTTTACGTTTTTGATACTAAATTAACATCTGAAGTATAATTTTTTATTGTTTTTATATTTTTCAATAAATTTATTTTTTGTACAAAATAAAAAAATAATTTTTAACGATACAATAGTCTTCATCAGGCTTAACATCAATGAAAATTCAACGCGAAGCGACCTGCAACGGAGAGAAATTTCAACATGGGATAAATTAATATATTTTTTCGTACATGATTCGTTATCCGAAAATTAAGTTATCCGAACCACCCCAGTCCCCAATTGATTCGGATAAACGACGCTCTACTGTATATAGATTATGATCAATCTGGATGCTCTAAATGCGGTAAAAAATTGTCAAAATTTCATTTAATTTATGGATATAATGAGAAAAACAAACAGAATGTAAATACTAGTGAGAATTATGAATATAATCAAGAGATGGAAATTATTATGTATAGTAAATTGGACAAAATGAATATCAATGACATTTACAATTTATATAATATGTTAAAAACAATATCTTTGACTAATAAGTGTATCGCTAATTAGCCTCATTCAATCATTAAATCAAATAGACATTTAATGCTAAAATTCATCAAAAAGTTGATTTATGTAAAGCTAAGAAATTGTAAAAACACCCCCTTGTAACAGGCTACTGCCTTTTATGTTAATAAACATTTGAATTGAATTGAAAAATGCTTTGCAAATAATTAAAAACAATACTTTTACCATTTCAAAATGTCACCTTTAGGTTGAGCAAGCATATAGCATTCAAATTACAGCTTTTAAAAAGTACATTAAAAGATTCCAAATGTGCCAATTAAATCATAGTGTGTAGTTTTTACATAAAATCAAACAGACTGAACTTAAAAATTATTCAACTGTAAATGATATGAAAGAATCAAATGCAACAAATTTTTATTGAAAATTAATTCAGGACACCAGATAATTACAGGTTCATAAAAGTCTTTCTATACAATATCATCTAAGATACTGCATTAATATTTAATTTTATCATATAATCTTAGATTTAAAAATAACAGTTCTGCCAATTTTTAAAAAATTTGTTGCATTAGATTCTTTTGTTTTATTTATCTTTAAATAATTTTTAAGTTCTATCTGTTCAAACATTCATTAAAACAAGTTTTATGTAAAACTAAAGATGGTTCAATGGAAGCCAAAATGTTCTGTATAAATAAAATAGTTGATTATCTTAAGTAATAAACAGTGTAAAAAGACTTTTTGTTATTTTAGTAGCGCAAAGATTTGCAGATTTCAAAAATTAAATTATATATATTTAAGAATTACTACAAAAATACAGAAAATAAACTGAATTCCATATAAAGTAAATTTGATACTGTATCTATATTTTCTAAAATAAGAAATATAAATTGCAATATTATGTTAAAATCTAACTTCATTAAATTAACCAAAATTTAAATATATTAAAAATTCAATAAATTCAAATTTTGCAATGTTAATTCCATAAGTAGAAAAGATTTATATAATTCATACACAATTATTATTTATGATGCTTTTTTATATTTTTACAATCTCCAATTTTACTAATGAAATACACAAAAACAGTTTGCAATAAACAAAACTTTATAAAATTAAGCTATTTTTATGATGTATACAGAATAAATAAATTATACTAATTTGTAATTTCTAAAATATTACAATCATTTTACAATTTTACTTACATACGAGAGGGTTTAAGAGTTCGATCAATCTTTGGAAGGGATATTTCACTACTTTTCTTTTCTTCGTCAGCAACCATTTGAGCAATATTTGGAGAAGAATGCGAGCGAGATAAGCTTCTTGAGCTTTTATCTGATTCACTTATCCTCATTGTTATTACATTATCTGTTTTAAAAAGTTAATTATTGAATATTATTAAATAATATTTTAATTAAATAGTAATTTTAATCTGTAAGGTCTAATTAAATAATGAGACAGATGTTATCCTGACCAATACAAATTCAATGTAGCAAGAAATGCATGCCTTCCAGTGTGTTCTGTAATCTGCAGTCTGGCAACACTAAATGACTCCATGCTAAGTGTGGCGGGAAATTTTTTGCTATTTTGCTAAGATAGTATAAGAGTATTGTATAGAACAGAGAATGAATACCAGATTCTATTTTAAACTTGGGAAAAGTGCATCCAAGATAGTAACATTGATGTAGCAAGTGTATGATATGTGTTCATCTCAGACTCAAATATTCAGGAGGTTTAATCATTCAATTGTGGTAAGGAAACCCTAAATGATAGTGACAGGCCTGAACATCCAACATCAACTCAAAACAAAAAACTCATTTCCAAGTTGGGAAAACAGATTCAACAGTATCATTGTGTAACTGAGAATATTGGCATATAACTTTGGTGTCAGTAGAGAGATAATTTGTAAAATCTTAGTAAAAGATCTGGGCAAGAAGAAAGTTACTAACCAGTCTGTATCATGTTCCTTGTACAATGACCTTATTTTCTATTTACAGCTCTTCAGTTACCACTGAAAAAAACATCATTTTCATTTGAAGATGTTAAAGATATCCAACAGACTGAGACATGGATCTCCATATCAAAGTTACCAAAAGATAACTTGCAGCAATCTTTCAAACTGATATCTGACAATGCCACTTGCTGCTGTATTCATGCAGTAGGAATGTACTTTGAATAAAATACAAGTAATGTTTAACTGTTTTTATTTCTTTTTTATTTCATGTCTATCTGTCTCATTATTTAATGGTTAGATCTTATATTAAGATAAAATGAAAATGAATATAAAACAGACAAAATCTTAACATCTTTCAAAAGAAAATTTAAATAATTTAAAAGACATCAAATATAAATACTGTACATCAATATTCTACGATAAGAAAAGTTTATTTTGTTTTTCCAGTTTTAGTTTTATTGAATCTTACTTTCAGAGAGCATAACATCTAACAATAGGTATTATAAATTACAATAATTTATTTCAATACTTTAAATATGTTATAATATATTAATAATTTTCAAATATAGTTATCAATAAATGCCTCAATACCAATCTATAAATTTGATATGAACTTTACTTCCTTTTCCATAATATGATTTACATCTACTACATCAGGAAAATATATAAAGTTTATGATGCTTAAAATCCTCAAAATTAAATAAAATATTTTAAAACTCAATTTAAATAAAAAATGTTAATTAAATAAAAGATTTTTAAACAATCTTGCTAGCTACTGTTCAATAAGCACAGTAGATATTTGTATAGTAGATGTATTCATTCAAGTTATTGCTTTGGATGAAATTTGGGCTTGCTTCTACACAAACTGAAATTCAAATGCCTATCAGCACTTCAGTTTATTACAACAACAAAAGCAGTTTTAACAAGAATGTGGCAATCTGAGAGTAATGTTGATTGTGACCTATTACTGGGGCAGTGTGATATTGCATCACATTGTACCACTAAATTTAACTCTAAATGCAAAATACAGTCGACCCCCCTATAACGTGCGTTCCTATAACAACAATTCCTATAACGTAGCGAAAAAATTGTAGCAACATTCATATAAAGCATCTCCTAAAACGTCTNGATTTTTAAACAATCTTGCTAGCTACTGTTCAATAAGCACAGTAGATATTTGTATAGTAGATGTATTCATTCAAGTTATTGCTTTGGATGAAATTTGGGCTTGCTTCTACACAAACTGAAATTCAAATGCCTATCAGCACTTCAGTTTATTACAACAACAAAAGCAGTTTTAACAAGAATGTGGCAATCTGAGAGTAATGTTGATTGTGACCTATTACTGGGGCAGTGTGATATTGCATCACATTGTACCACTAAATTTAACTCTAAATGCAAAATACAGTCGACCCCCCTATAACGTGCGTTCCTATAACAACAATTCCTATAACGTAGCGAAAAAATTGTAGCAACATTCATATAAAGCATCTCCTAAAACGTCTTTGCCGACTCGTTTCGCGACAAGATTGATAGAGTCTGGACCAATAGTAGATGAGCAGCCGAACTACTTTCCTCCAACCCTGCGCCACGCTACAGAGCGGCTAAATTGAATTGGTATCGTCTATACAGTATTATATATAAATTATATATAAATTAGGTACTGTACATATAATTATATATTAATTATATA
>NW_019388378.1:0-7112 GCF_000671375.1 Centruroides sculpturatus
TAATATATTTTTTCGTACATAATTGGTTATCCGAAAAATAAGTTATCCGAACAACCCCAGTCCCCAATTGATTCGGATAAACGACACTACTGTATTACTATAATGCAATTTTTATATATAAAAAACTTCCACCTCAGATCACTGCTTAGAAATGACTTCAAAGTATTCAGTATATCCTCCTATCAGTCAGTGTAACATTGTTTTTCTTTATTTGTCCAAAGGTAAGAACATTCTTTTTTTGGAGGAAGCAGAAAAAGCTACTGCTTTGCTCGTCTATATGTATGGAATTAATAAACGGAACTTTTTCCACTAAAAGATGATTAAAAGGAGGATGAGGACTAGTAGTAGACACTACTGCTTTTATAAATGATATTTTAAATAACTAACATTCTTGTAACCCAGAAAAGTTGACTATCTAGTTTTTATTTGAATTAGCTAAGCCTCTGGGAGAGGCTAAAACCCACGAACATTATGACATTACCTTAAACACTAGTCAAAATTTGAGTTTATTTCTTCCAATGACAAATGTCCTAGGGAGTTTTTATATTAATGTTCAAAGTAAAATCACCAACTGAATTCAAATTGCCTTACAAGGAGAGGGCCAGATGATCAGGTTTCTGATTTGAATAAAACTTTGAGCAAGTAGCCATATGCAGAAACAGCTCCTTGTCCAAATAACAACCCACTTCAAGTGTTTCCAAAAAACAAGCCCCTGAAAACTGTTTAGCTTGTGATTTTGGAAGTCCCACTTCTCAGAATGGTCGTAGCCAAATGGATAAGATGCTAGGTACTGGAGCTATATTTTGTAGGTTCAAACCATTGCAATTCTAGTTTTTTTTAATATGATAAAATAATAATAAAGTTGTTTACACATCTTTAGCATTATTATTAAAATTAATTTTTTTAATAAAATAAAAACAAGTATTTAACACAATGTTCTACTCACATTTATTAATATAGGAGTGGAAGTATAGCACCAAATCTTTGTAGTACGAAGGCTGTTCGGAAAGTTCGCGGCCTCAAATAGAACAACAAACAAAATAATGTTAAAACTTTTTTTATTTTTCAATATAGTCTCCTTTGTTAGCAATGCACTTATTCCAGCAATGTTCTAGCTTTTTTATGCCATCACAATAGGTCGATTTGTCAAGGTGTGTAAAATAGTCGTTAACTTCAGAGATGACTTCATCATTTGAGTGGAATCTCTTTCCAGCCAAGAATTTTTTTAAGTTTGGAAAAGGGTGGAAGTCACTGGGGGCAAAATCAGGTGAGTACGGTGGATGTGTAACTAATTGGAAGCGAAGTTCGTTTATCTTTTGTTCAGTGATTCTGGCAGAATGTGCAGGTGCATTATCGTGGTGGAACAGAACCTTTTTCTTCCTCAAGTGTGGCCTCTTTTCTTCGATTTCTTTCTTCAGTTTTTCCAAAAGTTCACAGTAATAGACAGCATTAATGGTCTTTCCTCTTTCTAGATAGTCAATAAAGATGATGCCTTTAGCATCCCAAAAAACCGAGGTCATCACTTTCCCCACTGATGGAACTGTCTTTGCCTTCTTTGGTGGTGGCGAACTGTGGTGTTTCCATTGCTTCAACTGTTCTTTTGTTTTAGGAGTGTAGTAATGGATCCACGTTTCGTCAGTAATCACAAACCAATCCAAGAAATCCTGTGGGTTTTTCTGGTAGAAGCCCAAACACTCCTTTGATATCAAAGTGCAAGCACGTTTTTGCTCAGCGGTCAGCAGATGCGGCACTCACCTTGCTGAGACCTTCGTCATACCCAAATTTTCGGTTAGGACGTGGTGCACTCGGTCAACAGAGATGCCTGTTGTCTCAGCTATCTCACGCGTTTTCAAACGGCGATCTGCTAATTCCAAATTGTGAACTTTGTCGATATTTTCTTCAGTGACAGCAGTTGACCGCCGTCCGCTGCGAGGGTCATCTTCCACACTCTCTCTGCCATAGTTAAAAAAAGCTGTCCATTTTTTCAGTGGTGTACAAAGGAGCAGACTCTCCCAAAACTTCATCTATGTCAGCTTTGATTTGAGATGGGGGTCAAACCTTTTTTCGTCAGGTATTTTATGACCGCACGAGTCTCAGTCTTCTCCATTTTTGACAAAGCATGTGCACACTTACTATTTGCTAAGCTGTCATGGCAAAACTTTATGACAAATCAAGCGGAAATTGGTATCGTATCTCTAACACAGATAGCTGAATTATTCCCGCCAAAAATGAAATTGATTGCAGCGCCGCATATAGGCAAGGACGTGAACTTTCCGAACAGTCCTCGTACCTTCTAGCAGTTCTGTAGTAGCTTATTATCTTGATAAAAACTAAGGTTTGGTGCTATTTATAACACAATGAACAAAAACAAAACCTCTAAGAATGGATTAATTTAATTAACTGACGTAGCAAAATAAATTCTCTATTCCTGCTAGTTTCTTTGTGGCAGAGCTGCATTACATCAGTGTCTTGAATATTCATACAATGGGTGTATGCCTTTTTTACAGACAACCTTTCTGCCTTCAGATCCTTGATAAAAAGGGCATATACCCATTGTACAACTATTCCTGCTAGTTAAGACATTTTGTAATTAATACTTTTAAAAAACAAAGCTTAAATGAATTTGAAACTAGAGTTAGTAAATGTATACTGTAGCAACCACATGCTCATGCCCTAGTTTTACCAATGAACAATTCTTTATGCAAGCATTTAGCACTGTAAAATCAGATAAAGTGCTCTCAATAAAAAAGCTTGAATAAAGGATAACCTAAAAACTGATGACAATCTAAAATGATAATTTTCTTTGAATTTGGAAAATAAAAATTGACACAAATATTTGAATGTATGAAAGACAGGATATAGAATGTTAAAGAATTATTAAAAACAAAAAGTTTCTAAGACTTATTATTGTAAGTAATCTGAAATCAAACTCAAAATCAAATATGAATTATGAAATCAGCAACTATTAAGAGTTATATTTGAGACATTTAATTCTTTGTACTTGACACATTCATTTGATTCATAAGTCAAAATGATAACATTTTAAGTCTAGTGCAATTGACATCAAATCAAAAAAGCTAGAAAAAAATACTTCACTTTCTCATTTGCTAGCTTGATAACATAAAATTAATAAAAACTTACTTAAAAAGATCAAAATTAACAAATGACACACTTAGAAGTGTTTGATGATATTTTCTTGGTTACTGTTGGAATGTTATTGGTCTAACTTGTATACATTACGTAAATTTATATTGAAATTACAGTGGTACCTCAGGATATGAAATTTTCAGGATACGACATGAAATTCGAACATATTTATGCTCCACAATACGAACAAAAACTCGCCATATGATGTTACATTAGTTCACAGCGCCATTTTTTATTCACTTATGTTCATTGGTCTCAGTCAGCATGTTTGCTTTGTCGTGGAAGGATCTCGCTCAATAAAGAAAATCTTGAAGTATTATCAGAAAGTGACTGATTTTATTGAAATGAAACATCCCAAAAAGGTTCACACTGGCCGTATTGCTGTTCGGAGTAATGACATTTGCCTAAGTCATTTTAGAACCATTTTAAAAAGTAGGCAAAGCCAAACCTTTTTGGAAAGATANTAACATAAAATTAATAAAAACTTACTTAAAAAGATCAAAATTAACAAATGACACACTTAGAAGTGTTTGATGATATTTTCTTGGTTACTGTTGGAATGTTATTGGTCTAACTTGTATACATTACGTAAATTTATATTGAAATTACAGTGGTACCTCAGGATATGAAATTTTCAGGATACGACATGAAATTCGAACATATTTATGCTCCACAATACGAACAAAAACTCGCCATATGATGTTACATTAGTTCACAGCGCCATTTTTTATTCACTTCTGTTCATTGGTCTCAGTCAGCATGTTTGCTTTGTCGTGGAAGGATCTCGCTCAATAAAGAAAATCTTGAAGTATTATCAGAAAGTGACTGATTTTATTGAAATGAAACATCCCAAAAAGGTTCACACTGGCCGTATTGCTGTTCGGAGTAATGACATTTGCCTAAGTCATTTTAGAACCATTTTAAAAAGTAGGCAAAGCCAAACCTTTTTGGAAAGATATTTTACCAAGCAACCTGTATCCAGTAAAAGTGCTGGTGGAAGTGAAGGAAAAAAATGCAAAAAGCAGTGAATAAAAGACTTTAAAATATATATAAAAACATAAAAATTAAAAAATTAGTGTTATGTTATTTTTAAGTTATTGTTACATTACGTTATGTAAGTTAACTTTTAGTATCATTTCCCTTCTCCCTCTCCTCCACCACCAGTTTACACCTCCATCGACGTCTATCCTCAAAGGTAAAGTGCAAATATAACTACATTTTTTTAATCAATTACTACTCTATTATGATTATTTATACATTTACAACTACAAAACACATTTTTCAGTGTTTTCCTTACTATAGTTATTATTATTAGCTTTAACTTGAGTGTGTTTTTCGTGTTGGAACAAATTATTTGGTTTTACATGTAATCGTATGGGGAAAAATGATTCACCTTACGACATTTTCATAATACGATCTCAGTTTTGGAACAAATTAATTTTGTATCCTGAGGTACCATCTGTACATGCATAATCTTAAATTAATTTTGTTAGATCTATTTTACCTTTTTCTACAAAAAAAATCTTGAACCGTGCAGTGTTCAACTACTATAAATAAGAAAACCTCAATGACTTGAAATATAGTCATTAGTTTTCAAAGTACTATATATATATATATATATATAGCAAATGAGAAGTCACTACAATAGTTATAAACAACAAAAATGCTATACTTACTGATGGCAAATATCACTTTATGCTAATGTCTTTGAAATGCAAACTTAACCTCAAACTGTAGCAAATCAAAATAAACTATTTATACATAATATGAACACACATACCAATAAAAACAAATTAATTTTTCTTGGTGTAAAACTCTTGTAATAAAGTTTTACATACACAGTACTGTTGTAATGAATATGCTTAAAGATACATATGGGTACAAAAGTTTAAATCAGAAATTCTAATTAAATAAAATGCATCCAAGATGTTTTGTTGACAAACAACTTTATAACCACTAGATAAAAAGAACTAGGCCTAGTTAATTTTAATTAAAAAATGAAGTCTTATTCCATTTTAGGTCATCCAGTTTAATCTTCTGTAAAATAGGAAAATTTGTTATTGCTGCATTTTAGTAATATCATATCATTCCAATTACACTAATGGAAATTTCTAAGCTATAAAAATATTTAAAATGTGAAAAAAGAAAAGGATAGCTCATTGTAGAAACATTTCCTATAATTATATATTAAGATCATGTATATATTTATTATGATCTTAACTAGAAACCTGAGTTTTAACAAAGCAAAAAGACATACAGAAAAAGTATGAGCATGGTAACAAACACACTAATCTTTGAGGAATTTGATATAAAAAATGTTAATATATATACACAAGGGAAAGTAACAAATTAAAAGGCAATTTCAACATTAAAAATTTTGTTAAGTTGAAATAGAGAATTATATGTACTGTACCTTCTATGTAGTCACTCCCCTTTTCACCAAATTTTGTCCATGTCATAAGCTTTTGATTTCCATCACAAAAATTTGGATATGTTCACAGACAAGATAAGTTTCCTTGACTCCATCCTCATTAGAAAATTTCTTGCCATAAAAGTGCTCTTTTAAAGGTCTGAAGAAAGAAAATTCCAAATGGAGCCAGATCTGGGCTATTTGGATGTTCCAACACTTCAAATTTCAGGGATTCAACTGTCACAGTTATATGAGGCCATACATCATGAAGTAGCAGAACACCCAAAAACACAACCACCACATGCTAACTTCAAACTATAAACATTTTATAAATCACCAAATGATCGCCTAAATATCAGGTTATAATATGGCTAATTAAATGATTGATATAAAGTAATTTGACATTAGAGCTTGCCGTGCGGTGCGCTTGCCAGTTACGCCACTCAGTTATTAACCAAGTAAAGTTATATCTAATGTAATATACTTCTGTAAGCGAAGGCTCGCTCGGGGTCTGGGTGGCGTAACTGGCAAGCACATTGGATGGCAAGCGGAGGTTGCGGGTTTGAGCCCCGTCCCAGGCCAGTTTTTATTCCAGAAGGTTCTAAATTTATTTAATAATTTATTTATTTAATTAATTATAATTACTAATTTACTTAAAAGATGGTGTGTAATGTCTACCTCTAATGTCAAATTACTTTATACCAATCATTTAATTAGCCATATTATAGTCCGATATTTAGGCAATCGTTTGATGATTTATTGTATACTACTCGTGCTTCGCGATATTATATGTGCATAAACATTTTGTGCTTATGTTGCACATAATTGCAATATGTCATTAAAATCACCATAAATACATTTATTGGCTTCTCTTGTTCATGTTTGCAAAAATATTTTAAGGGATATTTGTCAGTTTCATTGATTATTTCACTAATTTGCCTTTTTGAAGTATCCATGTTATTAAATGAAGGGACTATCATCATCGTTTATGAAACAAATGCTGTCCCTTGGTCATAATCATAGAAATGCAATTGTTTTGATTTGTGGAATTTTCCATTATAAAAGGCTGACATTAAATACTTTAAATAACTTTTAAAAAATTAATTATTCTATTTGAATTTGTTTTTTTGTTTGTGTAGAAATAAAATATTTTAAAAAAAGGACTACTTTTTATGCACTGAATAGTGAGAAAACATTAAAGTGGTAGAACATAAATCCTGCACAAGTGCATAACATTCTTGTTTCAAAATAGGTGATAACTAGTCATTTCATTCTCATGGCTGGATTCAAGCTATTGTATATATGTTACCGCTAAAGCTCGAAATCCGTTAATGTGCGCATTACCTAGCTAATCTGCAGATTAACTAGGGTGATCCGTTAAAGCTGTGAAAATTATTCCATTTCTCAAATTACCTACTAGGCACTTGGTAAAGTTAAAATAAGATTTTTGCTGGAACAACAGCAACGTTTCTGTACGCTTAAATTAACATAATGTTATTTATTTAATTTTCAATATCTAAAGAATCAAGTTAATACAATCAACAAATTAGTTGAT
>NW_019388379.1:0-7745 GCF_000671375.1 Centruroides sculpturatus
AACTACTTATTTTTAATTTTAATAATTCAGCAATTATAAAAATATGTAATGGTTAATTAGAAAAAATAACTAATTAAAAAGTTTAAGAAACAATAACGTATGTGCATAGTAAGTCAAATGCTGTTATTTTGTCAATTTTCCATATTGTAAGGGACATGTGGGTCCAGGAATTTGAATAAAGTTGATCAGGGAAAAGTCATAGAATTTAAAACAAAAAATTTGAATAGGAATCCTGTATATATAAAAGTGTCTGTACCAGTACATGTACAGATTTTCTACAATAACTATTTTATGATAGATTTTGTCTTCAGTTTTTTTTTTTTTTTTTTTTGAGGCTGTACGACAATGTAATATTTTGCAATTGATGCAATTTCTAGATTTTTGATCTGAAAAGCTACAGAAATAAATAAGACTGTTATAGAGACACGTGTTTTACTTACAGCTAATGACAATGTGCAATAGAAAAGATAGATTGATTAGCAGATTAGAATTATTGAAAAATAGAATTCAAACTGGATGATGACTTAAGGCATGATATAATATTTACAAAGATCAAGTACTATTAGTAGAGTTCAGTTTGTATACTGACAGAGATTATAATAAAATTATTACACTGATTGACTTAAATGTGAAAATTTAAAAAAAAATCTACTTATTTCTTTTATCAAATACTTTGCCATTCATAAGAATTTTTTATGTCTAAATTAGGTGTAAATAAAGATTGATTTTACAGTAGAGCGTCGTTTATTCGAATCAATTGGGGACTGGGGTTGTTCGGTAAATCGATATTTCGGATAACCAATTATGTACGAAAAAATATATTAACCTATCCCACGTTGAAATTTTTCTTTGTTGCGTGTTGCTTTGCTTTCAATTTTTGTCGATGTTAAGCCTAACAAAGACTATTTTATCGTTAAAAGTTATTTTTTTATTTTGTACGAACAAAATAAATATATTGAAAAGTATAAAAACAATAAAAAAAATTATACTTCTGAAGTTAATTTAGTATCAAAAACGTAAAATATTTGAGTAGCCCAAGACAGCCAAAGATTGCAGCGCCACAGCACTGGCGAAAATTTAAATTTGCCAACTGGAATTCTTTCGGATAAACGACGCTCTACTGTAGTTACATATTTTTATTACCGTATTAGCCCGAATATAACATGATATTTTTCGACCATTTATTTTCCGTTAAAAAACCGACTCGCGCTAAATTCGGGGTTTAAGTAATGGAATGTAATATAAACAAGGACATTTTCCTACAGAGGTTGCCTGTGTTATTAGCTATACAGTAGCGCATCATTTATCCGAAAGCTGGTTATCCGAAACGTCTGTTATCCGAAAGCATTCCAGTCGGCAAATTTAAATTTTCGCTACTGCTGTGGCGCTGCAATCTTCGGCTATGTCTTGGGTTACTCGAATATTTTATGTTTTTGATACTAAATTAACATCTGAAGTATAATTTTTTATTGTTTTTATATTTTTCAATAAATTTATTTTGTTTGTACAAAATAAAAAAAAAATTTTTAACGATACAATAGTCTTCGTTAGGCTTAACATCGACGAAAATTCAACGCAAAGNTGAAAGCGTGAATGAAAATACTGATGATACCGATTTGACATCAATGAGTTTTCATTCTGAAAACAGTTCAGATTCTGAATAAACATTCTCGTTTTTTGTTGTTACTTACGTAATATTAATTTTGTTTTACATTACTTAATTTTATTGACATGAATGTAACCTGTGTTATTAGCTATAATTACCTAAATAAATGCTTATCTGATTGAATTTTACTTTCTTTGAATTCTTTTATGAGAATTATTTTTTTTCTAAGTATCTTTATGAAAATTTTGGAGTTGCGTTATATTCGGGCTAATACGGTATATAAGTTTCTTGCAGAAAACAATTGGATTGTTTGTTATGAAAATTGGCAATTGATGTATTTTAACTAAATTATAAAATTACTTTTTAGAGTTTGATGATAAAGTATTCATTGTTATACAATTTTAAAAAGTATGCATTTAAGTTAGAACAAAAAAATAGAAGGGAAAAAAAGAGTAGAATAATAACTAAAAATGTTGTGTGTGATAAGATCAAGAACAAGTTTTCTTTAGTTTTTTATTAAATACATTCCACTTGGTGGCATTTTTCTTTGTACTTTTCATGTCAGTTGCAGTTTTATTACCATTTGGCATTTTTTCATAATTCAAAAAGCTTTTATTATAACTAAAGTGTTAATGGCAAAAGTTGGGAAGTTGAGGTATTTCCCCTTTTTGTTGTTTGCACAGAGAACAGTTTAAAGTAATATAGGATGGGTCTTTATTAAGTTTACAATCATTTAGCGGGGTGGTGTTAATTACTTTTTTCCTCCTTAGCACTTTTTTGATAATTTTCCCTTTTTTTTTTTGTACCTAAATTTGGTATTTTGTGTATTTTCTATTTTTATTTATAAATCTGTGATTAGTAAAAGTTAATAGATAGTTTTTGATATTTATTATACAGAATGACTGTGTTTTTGCAAGTACAATGTTTTTCTTTTTTGTAAACTATTAAACTGATGGATCATATTCTGAAAGTGACTGATTCAAATTTTCTATAATTTTCATGTTTTGCATGTTTTATGTATAATTTTAAGTGCAATAAAATAATTTATTTGCTGTTATACATATTTAAGAGCAATTATTTGAAAATTCATCACTCTTATTTTGAATGTACTTGGAAAGTTACTGAAAATTTCATTTCAGTAACTTTTCAAGTACAGTAATAATACTTTAAATGTAACAAAGTATAGTAAATTATGGGATGATTATAATATTGACATAACTGTTATCAATTAATATTATGTTTATGTTACAGGAAAAAATCTCGTTCATCTTCAGGATCTTCATCTAGTTCAAATTCTTCTACTTCTTCAATTAAACAGGAAGGTAATTCATCCAGATATAGAGCAGAGGTACCTGAGATAGTACATTTAAAAAAAGAACCTGTAAGTAAAATTTTTTGCTTAAAATATTTTTTGTAATTAGATTAAGTACATATATTATACCTACTTTCAAAAATGCTTAAATGCACATCTAATATTACTTAAATACATTGACTTGTTTAAATATGTTACATGTTGTATTTATTAAACAGTCAGCCATCGATATTGATTTTGCTTGTAATAGATTTAAAATTCAATAGTTTCCATTTTATAAAAACACTGGCCATATAGTCATAGATTAAAATGTTGTATGAGGCACAAACTGACAAACCTGATAAACAGTTACATAGTTGTTGATCAGTTAAGAAATAAAGTATAAACCTCTTCTGACCTGACCTTTTTTGTAGGTTATTACAAGAATGGTATGCACCTGCCCTTGAGACATACAGGTATCCCTCGTATGACATGTTACATTCTGAAAAAGTGCTCTGTTATGTGAATCCGGGCTATATGAAACAAAGGGCTAGTGGAAAACATTGGGTTAGGTTCTAAAAGTTAACAAAAGTATACTATTGTTTTTTGTTACTAAGAGAAGTATGTTGATTAAAGCATTCAATAATTTGTTTCTAATCAATAATTAACTAACAATCACAATTTAAAAATATTGTATTATATGTTACTATTATTTTAGTTAAATGAGGGCATTTTCTTTTTACAAAATAATATTCTCATCTGAGCTTTATTGTTGTTCTCAATCAGAAATATTAGCAATATTTTTTATTTTTATCATAAAATTTTTTTATAGATGACAAAGTAAAAATGTTATTAATGAAAAAATTAATCTAGCAGGTAACATTTGCTCAGTCAAGTACATGTTTTTTTACAAATGATTGCTTATCTATTGTTTAAAAAACACTTGCCTAAAAATGTTTAAATAAATTTTACTAAATATGAAGATTAATTTGTAAAAAAAAAAGTATAATGAGTCTTAAAGGCTAAAGTCTGAAAGCAATGATGACAACATCCAGTTGATGGAAAACTAGAACAAGGAAGGCAAAAATTGCAATCTCAGTTTTCATTAAAGTAAACCTGATGAAAGGCACAAAAGAAATGAAAAATTTCAATATTCTAAAATTAGTGAGCAAATTTGAAACAAGAAGTATCATTACTTGAATAAAAAAAATATTGAATAATAGTTTGCACTTAAAAGTTGTGAAATTTTGTATGAGGGATTTCCCAAATTCTTGAGTTATGTTAGTGCAGAATTGGAAACCATGTTGTATGGGGGATTTTCCCAGTTTTTAAACCATGGTGTAGAAGTGCTGTGTTGTGCAAGGGATACATGTACTGTACAGTACATATCTGGTGGCAAGGCAGTTATATCCTTTTGTACTAGCCTACAAAGAAAAGTTGGAAAATTGTTTATGCTTTGTTTATATTGATTAGTCATCAACTATGTAACTGTTTATCAGTTTGTTACTTCATGCAGAATTTTAATTAAGTTTCCATTTTGTTCACGGTGTGCTTTTTGTCCTTATACAATAATTGAACATGTGATTACAATAATTGAATTATTAAAATAATTGAACATGTGATCACTAAGTTTTGTCTCTATGGAGGATTTATCGCACACTATTGATTTAGCAGGAGAAATCACACAAAGATGGACGAACACTGGTTATTTATAGTGAAACTGTACATTTTGTATCCTCTTAAGTTGTGCTTGTTACATATTGTGAGTAACAGGTATAAAATATGAGGTTTATAAACAACATAAATAATAATTAAGTTAATTTTAAAAATAATACATACTTAATGAATACATGCTGTTTGTTAACAAATGTGGTTGCCTTCCTTTGTTTGGATTCTTAGATATTTTATTTGTATACTATATAAATATCTTCAGAGATTATAATTGTTGTTTGATGAATTAAAGACAAAAATAATTAATCTATGAATTTAAGTTCAAAGTTGTAAATGAAAGTACACTTAAAAAAAGAAACAAGGTTTTTTTAAATTTATTCCTATCTATCTTAAAACTGTCAAGTCACACATTGATGTTTTCTACTACTAAGGTGATGTTACTTAAGACTAGTTTTCTATTGGTGTTAAGTATTACCAACTGTTTAATTGTTAGATATTTAAGTAAGGATGCCAGGTGGGATCTAATTGTATTTTTCTGTTATCATTTATTCTTACGCTATGGTGTATTTTTATAATTTCTAAATGTTTCTACAATTTCCATTTTATTGTATTTGTTTCAGTTTTTAATATTTTTAACAAATCCTTTTTAATATCAGTTATGTTGTATGCAGTGTAACAAGTTTCCATTCATTGATTAGTGTCATTATTATTATTATTGTGTTGGGTTTAGTGGGTTATACTCGGTTCACACTGATGGCTGTTGTTATTATTATTATTAAATTTATATCCGATTTATTTCATGGATGATGATTATATTGTTTGAATTGTCAATAGTAAAAAATTGCAACTACATAAACTTTTCTATTAAAATATGTACAATGTAGTGCAAATAAAAATAAGCTTATAATATTGTTGCTTTCTTTAAATAAAATATGTAAAGTACAGGAAAAAAAGGTTTTTCAGTAATTTTCTGTGATGTGTTTTCTGTTTGTTTCATTGCCTGATTCTAGTATTTCAGACTAAATTCAAAAACCTGTGTTTAGTAAAATGTAATGAATTATTTTTCAGATATTTTTAAGGTGCAGTTTTGTTTTGTTGTTATAAAACAAACACTTCGTACTTTATTTTTGGGGAATGACTGGCATGCCACATATAAACAGGAAATTGGCATGCTGGTAACCCCAGAATTACCAGCATGCCAGTTAAACTACAACTAAAATATAAAAAGAACTAGTTGTTAATTAAACATCAAAGAAAACATTCTTCCTAGTACAAAATAACAACATTGTAATTTGACTGACTTGTAAACAAAAACACTTCCTGGTTTTAAGACAATAAAACAATTAAGGACTTATTGGTAGTGGTAATAGCAGTAACAGCAGCAGCACCTTTATCACAAACTAGCTGTTATCTGTGACTTTGCCTGTGCATATTTTGCAAGCAAACCCCATTTATATTCAGTATTTCAACAACCATAGTAATCGTTATATAAAACCGATTGCTGAGAATCAAATGAACTATTTTCAATTTGATCAATTTTCTGGAACGTTTACAATCATTCTATAATCAAACCAATATGCAATAACAAATTCGAATTTAAAACGGTTCAAACATTTGGTTAAAAAAATCAAAATATATAAAAATATGTATAACAACGTCTGAAATATTATTAATTTAATACACCTAAATACTCAATGAAAACTAGTGATGTAACGAATATTCAGTTACTATTTGGTATTCGGCTGAATACCTAAAAACAGGAGTAAGAAATAACAAAAACACATTAATCATTTTGGTATTTAGATTTAATGTTATCGGGTTAGTGTTGTTTGTTTATACTTATTTATAACTTATAATATGCACAAAATAAAAAAGAAAATAATAATAGTCACATATATTCACAATTTATAATTACAAAAATCAGCACACGTACACACCTATTCTCCAACGAATAGGTGTGTACGTGCCGTGTCATGTACATGTGTACGTCCCACATCTGAGGGTCTGACCCTGTCTATCCTTAAGTGCTCGTCTTTGCTCTTCCCTTTCTGTTTCCTCTATTGCTCTAGTCCATGTATGCCTATGCATACATCATAATACGTGCTCACGATACATTTGATTCGTCACTTTTCCATCATAGATTTCCCATTTTACAGTTACCTGACTCATAGCCTGGTGATAATGGAGAAAAGAGACAAATAGGATGTTGGTATAAGTGACAGATTCGAGACAGCTTGGTAGCCCAAACGGCCCCAGGGTTTCACTCATACACGCTAAGTGACTTTCATTACAAGCATTTAGCTTTCTGAAGTCTCTGACAACATTAGTTTGGCATTGACGGTTGTGAATTTCATGCCAATAAGTTGCCTCGACTTGTTTGATTATATTATCAACTCAATTTCATATTTATTTTCACATTTTCACTTCGCAGTCCTTCTCTGTTCTTTTTCCGTTATTTACACATGTAGGTCAGTTTGTTGTTATCTACATCTGATATCATCATTTATCAGATACTACCATGACGCTCTTGTCTTTCCGCTACAACTGTCAAGAATTAACGCGATTGGCAAAGTGTAGTGACCGTGGGCAATTAGAGAGCAGGGTCCTTGCAGTTTGCGCACCAATTTTCATACGTGTGTTAATCAAGCCGAACAGTTTGGCCAAATATTCGGCCCGAGGCCAAATATACTATTCATTTCAACACTATTGAAAACAAAAAATTGCATCACTTCTTAGTGTGCATTTTCATGGTGTACCCTACTAAAGCATAGTTAAAAACAAAAAACCACATCTAAAATAGTACAGTAGAAGCTGTTCTTTGGGTTAAGCCTTAATCCTTTCCCTCTCCTCCATGGGAGAATTTCGAAAAATCCCTTTTTAGTGTGCATTTTTGTGACATACCCTAACTATGTACAAAATTTCACCTCTAGGTTCAGAGGTTTGCTCCAGACGATAATGAATCAATCAGTCAGTCAGGACAAGTAATTATGTATATGTATGTATTTCCGAGACTGTGTCTTCCTTTATTTGTTTGTTTCTTCACTACTAGGTGCATAAATAGAAAATGCGTTGTGTCTATTTGTGCACCTAGTAGTGAATAAACAAACAAAAATTATATATATTTAATTTTCACACAAAGCTGATGTTAATCAATGTAAGCTGAGATAATTTACAGTG
>NW_019388380.1:0-7022 GCF_000671375.1 Centruroides sculpturatus
TGAACTAACTCTCATTGCTGTGTCAATCTTTAAACACCAGTATTAAGTCCTATTAATAAATAATGTCCAAGTAGACAATTAACAATAATATTAGATTATGAGTTGTTGTTATTACTAATATAAAAGCTGTCATCTGTCTGACTGTGTCTGTGCACGTGTGTGCGCGCACGTGTGAATTTCTTGTAACTCCTGCAATATTTGTTCAATTCAGATGAAATTTTGGTTGTATTCATTTTATGTTCTGACGGAAAGTATGGGCTACTTATTTTGGGGAAAGATTAGCTATAGAATAAACATTTTATTGATTTGGAATTGGGGTGATCTCATTTAAGTTGCAGTGACATCAGTGACCATATTACATTCATACTCAATGAGGAAATTTCCCTTAAGTTGCATTTTTAAATATTTTGGCAA
Organism: Centruroides sculpturatus; assembly: GCF_000671375.1. NCBI lineage: Eukaryota > Metazoa > Arthropoda > Arachnida > Scorpiones > Buthidae > Centruroides > Centruroides sculpturatus. Next base: position 415 of record NW_019388380.1, read on the forward strand.
ACTTACTTTTATTAAATTTAAAATTTAAACTTTAAAAAAAGAAAACCACATCGTGTCACTTCTATAAAAATTCTTAAATAAAATCTTTCCATAGTGACCACATGACATTCTATTATCCAATTGGAAGTAACAATCTAATGATCTGTTATTTAGAAAGTGTTATTGCTAATCTAATTAATGTACATACAATTCATCTTTGTTTTATCAATGTTGATTTTAAAATACTAGCTATTTTATTGAAAAAAATGCCTGGGGGAAGGTGTAAGCATAAAATTTTTCAGGTAAATCCTAGATCTAAAAGAATAACAACAACCAAGACCACGAAGGCTGTGAAGTTTGACTTGAGCAACATCAAATAAGAATGGCTTTGTCAAGGGCTGCAGAAACAGCATCACAATGTCAAGCTTGAGTATAAACTACTTAATTTGTAGAAATAGCAACTCTTCTTGAATTTCTTGAAATCTCTACTAGGGTTGCCACCTCAGAACTTAGTCTCGCCCGGAGACAATGATTTAAGAAACAAAAAAAACCCATATGCATACATATACAGTTTTTTTATTTATATAAATCCCATAAAAAACAATTAAGTGTTAATCGTGCATCATTACATTAAAGGTTGATTAAAATCGCGATAAAATTTTTACCCGCGCAAAACAATTTTGCGCAAAAATTTAATATATATATATATTTTGTTGAGGGTCCAACAGACCGTTTGTTATGTAATGCTATTTAACCTGCTCAAGTCTAACTCTAATTATATACTATAACTTATCATTAAATATCAGCCAACATGAACACTAATTATCAAACTATCAGCTATGTACGCTATATCATTTCACTCTCAATAGAAATCTCTTGACAGAACAGTCACAAGAAAGAGTACATGCAGCAGCACTGTGCCTATGCCAGTTATAGACGTTATGTCTTTAAGCCAACAACTACTACACTAGTAATTCGGTATACGGGGGAAGAAATATATGCGACGGTTTGCATATAATTTTGTACATATTCGTTTCAACTTGCACAACCCTGAGAAATATTAATTAACTCCGGAGCCCGGAAATAACTCACTCAATCCCGGAGTCTCTGGGTCAAACCCGGACAGGTGGCAACCCTAATCTCTACTCTTCTCAATTCTTCAATCTCTACTTTCTCATAAAAAGTATTCAGTCATGTTTGACAGGAGAATTTCTAGTTATATATAAAAACCAATAATACAGTAGAGCATTGATTACCCAAATATCGATCAACCAAAACATCAGTTAACCGAAAGTGTTCCAGTCGGCAAATTCAAATTTCTGCTAGTGCTGTGGCGCTGCATTCATGTTAAAGCATTCATGCTAACACATGTTAAAGCATTATGAATAAATGTGTGTATATATATGTGGTAAATTTGATTTTCTGAAATACCTATAACTAAACTGTATCACTGTTGTTTCTGAATTTTGACGAATGACAATGCAATATACTAAAAGAATATGATAAGTTAGTTAGCCATGCTGTATTGTAACAGAAGAAAATGACATGAAAGACTGCTCTACTGAAAAATATTCAAAACACCAAGTTCTTACTTCATTTCTCAGTAAAATGTTTATATATTTTAGAAGGCTATATGTTAGTACAGTAAAATCCTGGAAACTTGACTCTCAATAACTCGACATTCCATAAAACTAGTTATGTCATTCAAAAACAAAACACATGTAATCTCATTTTTACATACAGGTAACCCCTGTATAACACGGGAGTTATGTTCCAAAAAATTGTCGTGTTATGCGAATACGTGTTATACGAAACAAAGAACTAGTGCGAAAAGGGGGGTTAGGTTCCAAAAATTAAAAAACATACTGTTAAATCCTTATTTAAATCAGATTTATTATTCATTTTTTCCATAGGTAAAATACTTATTTATTATTTAAGTAAATATTTTACCAGAGGATTATTCATCCTATATGATGATCTCAGCATGAGCATCGTCAACTGGTAACAGTTTTTGGGTGTGTTCGTTAATAGCAGTTACTCTGCAACAGGAGTGCACTGCTGTTTGTAGGCATTTAGGAACAACGGTGAAAGAAAGATAACAGCGCCCGCACTATCGATAGTATCGTGATGGAAAAATCTATAATTCTAAAATGAGCTTTTAGAGGCAAAAGAAGGGTCCCAATTGTAAAATATAACCATTAAATGGATTATTCGTTGAAAGAACATTCAAAGTAGCCACAAAAACAATTAGAATGCTCGCACGGAGTTACGCGGAGGTATAAAAGAATACACCCTTTATTACATTTTATGTTGTACGGTTTTACCCAATTCCCGAACCGTGTTAGAGTGAACCCGTGCTATAAAAGCACAGTGCTATATGGGGATGTTCCCAATTCTCAAACCGTGTTAGAGTGAATCCATGCTATAGAAGTGCCGTGTTATACGGGAGTTACCTGTACTGAATTTTCAAGAAATGTCCAACGTGCCAGTCTATCTAGGGGAAACCATAAAATCAAATATTTCTGTATGGTAAAACCGGCATGCTGATTTAAGTGAGGTATTACATCTGTCTTCAGAGGGCATGTGGGAAAAAAAAGGAACTAGTTACATCACATGGCATCTCAAATATGTCAGTTTTTATTAAGCTGCAATTTGAAAAAATTGTAGACCTATAAATTCCCACTATTGTCCATCTGTCCGTCTTTCCTTAATCTCAAAAATGGAGTTAGACAGATGAAAGACGAGAGCAGATAAGAAAACCTTAAGTGCAGGAGGCCCCGATTAACTATATATGAATTTCTGATGTAAATCATTAATTATGTTATTTCAATTCAAAAATTTTTCCTTGTTAAGGTGTTAGTTAGATGACCGGCACAACTCTATTGTTAAAGGGATGATGTACAGGGACAAGTCACTACTAATTTCAGGCGGAGAGCACTTATTTTAAATTAAATACATTAAAAATATGATTAAAAATTGCAGCCCAGCATTGTGAATAATGTCATAATAAATAACTGCTCATTCCAAAACTATGAAACTGTCAGTATTACATTAAAAACTATGATTATATGTTTAATTTCTGCATTTTGTCTTCCTTCTAACAATGTAAAATACTGGAATGACAAAAGTGCTTTTTTTAATGTTTATTTTATTGTAATTTGATTCAAAAAATGCAAAAATAAACATATCAAATTTCAGAAACTTGCTGTAAATTATCTCAACTTACACCAGTTAATACTCACTTTGTGCAAAATTTGAGAGGAAGGTGTCATCTTTCAAAGTCAGAGTAGACTGTCAGTGCAACTCACACTGTGACTAACTTCTACAACTACTACTACTACTACTGTCAATAAGTCGTTAAATTATTTTATTGTCACGTAAACGAAAATGCTTCCTTGTTATAAATCAGTCAAATTACAATTTTGTTAGATCTGATAATTTTAGTTTTTAGTCACAGTTTAACTGGCATGCCAGTCAATCCACAAAAATACTTAATGTAACTAGGGTATGTAACTTAACCCTAGTTACAATAAGTATTGTTCTTCTATAGCACTCACCAAATAAACCATCACCAGTTCATAATTAAACAGAAAAATTCTTGCTACAAACGTTTTCATCTATATGTAATAGACATCCTCAGGTATTGACGATATCAAACTAACGGCTAGTAGAATAGAATGTTTTTAAAAGTTCCATTTAACTACGTAATTTGAATATGTTGTGTTAAAATTGAAAATATGTAAAATATTTGAAACAAATCTGAATAAATAATCAATTGATTTCACATAGATCATGACATAAATATCCTCCACAATTTAAAATATCTTTGATGTGCGTTTCAATAATTGGGATCTAGTTCAAAAATGGCGTGCCATGCTGTGGAAAACATGTCCATTTCCTTGAAGTTCAATTGTAGTTCAACTGAACTACAAAATGCTAAATTGCTACACAGAGTATTGGATAAGGCACAACTCAAGTACCTCAAATTGCTGGAGATTTATCGAGCAATTAAAAAAGGGGTCAGTATTAATTTCAAGGAAGCGGACATGCTTTCCACAGCATGGCACCATTTTTAAACTAGATCCCATTGATTGAAACGTGCGTTATATTTATTATACCTAGACATATTTGTTTGTGTACAGAACTTTTACATAACTTTAATCTAATGAACATTAGTGTATATGGTTTAGTTTAGACTATATTGTATACATATATATATATTTACAAATTGTAAAGGTGATATATTATATCTAAATTATTCAATTTGTGAAGAAGACCTGTAGTTATTCTAATATTACCACTTTTAGCTATGATTGAATGGCCTACACTGTATATATATCTTGTATATTATATTACTATATATAGTTAATTTGTACATAAGCATTTGTACATAAGCATATTATTCAGTATCAAACACACTGATCATACTACTGCAAAACCTGAAGTTTGAATAACATGTGTTGCAACACCAATACTCTCCGAGGTGGGACCAGGTGGAGATACTCAAACAGTGTGATAGCAGAAACATCTTGTATATATGGAAGGCGCTGTTTACCAGCATGCTAAGTCCATGCAACACCCCCACGCTGGTTGTGCCTTCCTTGTGGGTCAACTTATACAACAGATTAAAACAACGTCGCTAGCTCCACATTCTCACAAAATAATCTATTGCTCATGCGCGTCTGCACTGAGCGTGCATCTTTTAAATTCTCCGTTTTAGTTCTATTTTGATTTTATTCCAATGCTGGTTTGCCGATGCTGTAATTTGAATTTGAAGGATATTAACTGTTCTTTTAACCTGAAGAAGATAAAAATAGTTTCGTTGAAAGCGCTTGTTGTTTGTAGCGATAGATGTTGGTTATTAATGCCTAGACGATAATTTTCTCAACTTGCTCAGCTATAGGTGCCATCCTGCAGCAGAAGTATCAAAGGGCATGGAAACCTCTTGTCTTTTTCTCTAATAAGTTGTTGACAGCACAGCACAATTACAGCACATATGATCGTGAGTTATTGAGCGCCTACGCAGCTGTGAAACATTTCCGGCACATGCCAGAAGGTCGAGACTTCATCCTTTTTACAGATCATAAGCCACTGACCTTCTTATTTTGTCAACACTCCAACAAATCTTCTTTGAGACAACTTCGCCATCTTGACTTCCTATCACAGTTTACAACAGACATACAACACATAGAAGGTATAGTTGCTGATTCACTATCCTATATATCTACAATAGACATGCCATCTCAGATAGATTTGAAAGAACTCGCCAACCAGCAATGAACCAACAGTGAGCTTAAGGAACTTCTGGACAAGCCAAACTCCACAGGGTTGTCCTTCAAACCACTTCCAGTCAACGACTCTACTTGCCAACTCTACTGTGACGTCTTGTTGGGGACCGTACGCCCTTATATACCATCTTCATTATATAGAGAGATAATTAACATGCTGCACAACCTGTCACATCCTGGCATCAGAGCTACGATTAAGCTCTTGCAGCAAAGATTAATTTGGCCATCCATGAAAGCCGATGCCACCACCTGAACTTGATCCTGCCTGCAGTGCCAATGGTGCAAAGTCACCTGTCACACTTCTGCTCCTCTTGCTAATCTATCCATGCCAGACAAACGTTTCTTGCACGTTCACATTGACATTATTGGACCTCTACCTCCATCTCACGGATTTGTTTACTGTCTGACCTGTGTAGATAGCTTTACATGTTGGCCAGAAGAATTCCCCACACCAGACATCTCAGCTGAAACAATAGCGAGAGCATTCTACTCCGGATGGGTCACATGCTTCGGCGTCTCGAAGCAGATCACCACAGACCAAGGTAGGCAGTTTGAGCCAGCCCTCTTTCAAGCACTAGCCAGCCTACTTGGTTCAAAACGTATCTGACCTTTCCCTACCACCCAGCCTCCAACAGACTGGTCGAGCATCTACACCGTCCACTCAAGACAGCACTAAAATGCCACACTACAGNTTGGGATCCATTTTTCTCCATAAACTTTCAGTGTAACAATTATTGCAAACTATTATTTTGTTCATCCAATTGTGACAAATAGACTCTAATAGAAAATACACTGTGCAAATACAAATTTTCTACTGCTAATCATATATGCAGCGACAGACTGAACAAATATTCAGTAAATTTGTGCCTCTACAAATCTTCACTTTATCATTACACTTAAGATTCAATTTTGTGCATGAACTTTCAGTGTAACAATTGTGAGTTTATTTTCATATAAACTCAATTACATTTAATAATAATTATTTTTGTTAACTAGTTATTAGTATAACTTTGTTCATTTTGTTGTCGTTAAATTATTCTATTTTAAATATTCCAAAACAAACTATTTATTTTGTATAACTTTAATTATCATACTTCTTAATATACTCAATTATTTGTAATAATTGAAATAATTGTAATTGTATACTGTATATAATTTCACCTGGTAATGCTATAAAAGTAAGACCAGGTATGTACAAATGTGTACTAATAAAGCAACAATTGATTGATTGATTAATTGAAATGTGCATCAAAGATATTTTAAATTACGGAGGATATTTATGTCATGATCTACGTGAAATCAATTGATTATTTATTTGGATATTTTACATATTTTACATAT